>NC_068984.1:42342736-42344071 GCF_001194135.2 Octopus bimaculoides | reverse complement strand
ATATATATATATATATATATATATATATACATATATATATATATATATATATATAGGTTCAAAAAAGGAAAAAGACAAAAAACAACAACGTGAGGACGTGATACAGATTGTGTTACTAGACGCTCGGGAAAGGAAAGAAAGAGAATATGACGTTTCGAGCGGAGCTCTTCGTCCGAAACAAAGAAAGTCCAAAGAAGGGGAAAATGGAGGAAGAAAAAATCGCCACCGATATCCACGAGGTTACATATATATATGGATGTGATATATCTCGGTTTTGCAAAAGCCTTTGATAAGCTTTATAATGGGATGATATGTCACAATGTACGGAGAATTGGCAGGGTAAGAGAACTGTGAGAGTGGTTATATGACTTCTTAAAAGACAGAAGCCAGGCGGTGGCAGCCAATGTGACCCTCTCCGAGGAGAGAGTGATAGAGAGCGGAATGATTCAGGGAACTGTACAGGAGCTGCTGCTGTTTATGGTAGCTCTCTCGGATATGCTATCAGTTACTCAGACACCCACGCTTGCTAGCTATGCCGACGACACAAAATGGTACAAACATCTTACAACTTCCTCAAACTTTTCAAGTATTAGGTAGGTGTAGACCTTGTTGAGTAGTGTTGGTGCATTCCTAACTGAGTAGTTAGTATTGAAAAGATTCACTGTGCTGCACTTGTATAAGCGCAGCATACGAGTACTATCACTAGTACGTCCAATCTGCAATGTGTAACAATAAGCAGCAATAAACCCTCAATCGGGGAGACTATGTTTGTATTACGCTACACAATTCAACAAGCAGTGAGAAAATATAGTTTAGGTGAGCGTAGTATTTACATTATAGTAAGTATATCACAATTATTCATATGCAGGTTACCAATAGTTTCTTGTAAGAAATAGGCCCCACATTGGGCTTGTGGATAAGAAATGGAATATTCGAGATTGCTACTAATGAAATTACACGTGAGATGAGAAAATATTCAGCGAAGCTCATTTTATTATAGAGAAGAAACCTACGAGCCAGGGACCGCAATTCTGTAAATTGTTTACTTTGATTTTCTGTTTCACCATAGCCTAGCGGTTCCACAAGATAAGTATCATACTTAAAAATTAATACTGGTGTCAATGATCGATTAAACCTCCTCAAGGCAACCCTCTAAGACGTCCTAATGCAATGACTGAAAGAAGTAAAATATAAAAGAATATATATACAAATATAATTTCTTATTGAACACAGTCTTTGAATTTAATGGAAGTTAAATTACATATGCGTGTGCGTGCTCGATTGCGTGTGAAGATACATACCTGCATATACGTTTGTATATATATATATATATAT
>NC_068984.1:42340636-42342237 GCF_001194135.2 Octopus bimaculoides | reverse complement strand
TATATGCTTGCGTGTGACCCCAGGTAAAATAATGCATCAACACACGCGTATGTTTACATTCATATACATTTTTGTTCAAGCAAGATAGAAACGTCAGTCAACTGATACCTACACATAAACCCACACACGCATGGAGATAGAGGAAGAGAGACTGGAAAACGGGTAGGCTGACAGATAGATAGGTAGATAAATAGATTGACAAATAGATAACTGTAAAGAAACACAAGTACGTACATATATTGCTTAAATGGTTTTTACTAATAACATTATTGTGGTTTCGGCAGAAGTTGTCAGTATTATTATGCTGTTACATTCAGACATATCTATGTCGTGCACCCATTTGTCCTCGTTACAATTGCAGCTGTTGCAATATATTTTAGGAAAACATTTGCAGTGTGGTTTAATGACGTATTGCATCAAACAGATAAACGCCCTTTTTCCTAAGACGGTACCAGAATAAATTTGTACGCATGGGATTATGGAGGCATTCACACATACACACATACACACACACACACACACACACACACACACACACACACACACACACACACACACACACACACACACACACACACACACACACACACACACACACACACACACACAAGCACACGCTCTCTCTCTTACACACATATTTGTATACATACATACATACATTCATATAGTGTTCGTGAAGGTAGTATATTTATTAATATTTAATTCAGAATAGTTCAGTGGTACATTGTTGTTAGGTCGGCAGAGCATAAAAAGACAATTAGCCGATGGATTATGTCATGGAAGATTCACCGTAACAAGCATTCGACATCCTTGACCTCCAACCTAACTATCAAATAGAAATCTTTCACTTCAATTGTTAAATGCACAGACTTGTCTTGATTGAGTCCGATGTCGTGTATCATCATTACGACACTTCCCCTGCTTTTCCTTATTAAAACAAATTAAATATACACTGCAAATAATATATAAACAGACCTTCGGTTTTTTAATATATCTCCAGACGTTTATGAGAGAGAGAGAGAGAGAGAGAGGAAGAGATTGACGCGTGCGGAAAATTAATAAACATACGTTTTGGGTATTAAAACTGCTGGAAGCTCTTTCAATACGTTATACTCATACATACCTACACAGAAACACACACACACAAACACACACACACAAACACACACACACACACGTACACACATACTTCTACTGGATATACAAGTGGTAATCCGCAAGTATTCGCAGAGTTTATTCAAAGGAATTTTAATGCGAGAAAATGGAATGAACAGGTTCTATAAGAATTTACTACAATTGTTTCGGTGCATCAGTACCAGTTAGTAATGGCTGAAAGTTATATATGCATTATAAACCTTATTGCATTATATATATATATATGTGACCTAACACCATTCAATTTTTTTTCTCCGTGTTTTTCTCCTTGTTTCTCCGTATTCTTTCTGTTGAAGAGCGTAGCTCGAAACGTTAAAGACTTTCCGTATTCCCGAGCGCCATACTAATACATCTTTTGTTGTTTACACCACCTGTCTTCGTCTGTTGTTGTTGTTTTTCGTACATTCTCTCATATATATATATATATATATATATATATATATATA
>NC_068984.1:42335605-42340338 GCF_001194135.2 Octopus bimaculoides | reverse complement strand
TATATATATATATATATATATATATATATATATATATATATATATATGTACGAGGTGGTATCAAAATGTTCCCGGGATAGTTCTGTAGTGCATCAACAGATGGCAGCATACAGTTGCGTGCGCAGTGAGAGCTAGCAGTGAGTGACCTTCATGAGGCATTGTGTCGAGTGACATCTCTGTGTTTACATTGCAAGTTGTGAAATTTGTATTTTTGTGATCACGTATATGCTGTAGTCTGCGATTTTGTCATTGACCGGAATTTTGAATCAAGAGCAACGAGAAGTCTGCTACAATGATATTGAGCATGCTTCGGCAAACTTACGGCGACGTGACAGTGGGTCACATATATACACGAGGGGCTGTTGGAATTATAAGACAAGGAATTCCTTTAAAACATCTTTAGTGATTCATTTGTCTTATTTTTATTTGGATTATAATTTACTATTCGCCACAAGTTTTGCCGTCGTGAAACCAGGACTTTCTCCTCTTGAATAAATTCGGTATTAGTCTGGAATCTGACAATACTGATAACCCAGGTTGAGCGCTTCTCTGAAAATACCCTATTTTTATACTCTTCCAGGACCTAAGGAATATATATATATATAAACGCACAGCACACAGACGCAGGTGCACGCGCACACATACACACACACACACACACACACACACACACACACACACACACACACACACACAAATACACACACACACACACACGATAATATTGAACAATGAGAATGAGTGTTCAACACCGCATTGGTAGATAAATTTTCTTTATTTGTCTGTATAGAAGGCTACCCAACATTTCATGTAGGAAGGGGAGTTTCTAGAGAATTTTCAAATCTGCCTCATAGGAATATTGGTACTTATTTCTATATCTACTTTGTACATTCTCATCTTAGATGGAAACGAGTACCAACTTTCCAATGTGACCGGCTTGAAAATTCTTATGAGATCGCTCTTAACACGAAACTATTGGTGATCTTGTTAACCCACAAATAAGGTATATATATGTATGCGTGGCACCTTGGGCAAGTGTCTTCTACTATAGCCACGGGCAGACCAAAGCCTTGTGAGTGGATTTGGTAGACGGAAACTGAAAGAAGCTCGTCGTATATATGAATATATATATATATATGTATATGTATGTGTGTGTATATGTTTGTGTGTCTGTGTTTGTCCCCCAACATCACTTGACAACCGATGCTGGTGTGTTTACGTCCCCGTAACTTAGCGGTTCGGCAAAAGAGACCGATAGAATAAGTACTAGGCTTACAAAGAATAAGTCCTGGGGTCGATTTGCTCGACTAAAGGCGGTGCTCCAGCATGGCTACAGTCAAATGACTGAAACAAGTAAAAGAGTAAGGAGTAAAGAGTTTATATTCTACATAAAATAAAGGAATTCTTGAAAACAGACTAGCTGTGTAAACAGTTTAGAAGATTGGGTAAATACGCTTAGAAGACGGGAAAAAGTGACCAGTAAGCCACTAAAGAGAATTGAACCCTGTACCTCTCGAATTCCGGTTATTACAATGCACATGAGAAATTTTAGCCATTTAAAAGTACACAAGACAAAACCTGTTGCATTTACCCTTTGTTAATTTCTTCAGATGTTAAAAATTTCAATCTGCCTTCTGTTACAGTTCCTTTGCAGCAGAGATGTAGTTGGGTAGCTAGTTAGTTAGTGTGTGTGTGTGTGTGTGTGTGTGTGTGTGTGTGTGTGTGTGTGTGTGTGTGTGTGTGTGTGCGTGCGCGCGCGCGTGTGTGTATGAGTGTGTGCATGTGTGTATGTGTGTATTTGTGTGTTTGTGTGTAATCGCGAAATTCTCTTAACGTATATAGGTATGTAAAAATGTTTGTATAGGTGCATATATGTGTACGCTTGTATTTAAACGTGTATACGTTTACATACATACATACATACATACATATCATACATACATATACATATATATATATATATATATATATATATATATATATATATATATCGAGAGAGAGAAGGAGACAGAGAGAGAGAGAGAGAGAGAGAGACAGACAGACAGACAGACAGACAGAAGCAGTATTACTACCAAGAGGTAAAATATTCATCACTTAAAAGTGGATATTGTATTAGCACACACAAATACTGCGATATTTACCAAAGGAGAAAGACTATGATTTTTGGATGCATGAAAGCTCATCATAGCTATCGCCAACGGCATTCAGTCACCGCTACTGCCAGGACTACCAGGTCACGTGATTTCGGCCTCTTTTGGCCTTGTCAATGATAGACACCTGACCGCAGAAAATAGCAGTAATTGTGTGTGTGTGTGTGTGTGTGTGTGTGTGTGTGTGTGTGTGTGAGTGAGTGAGTGCTTGTATGAGGTGTACAGTTGCAAGCTGATATAGATACCAGCATAAAAGCTTATCGACATTAATTTTTCATTAGCTTATGTACTTCTTCATTTTAACAACCTCTAGATTATAATTCAGTCATCAAACCCGAAACCATTTTTTTTTTTCATAACCTTGTACCAAAGATATGTAAAAATCACTTGTTTACATTTATCGAACGAGGAATTGATCCATTCAAAACTGACCACCAAGAAGAAAAAGCTTTTAAAAATATAGAAAAGGCGGAAGGATGATATGTAAAACTGTTATCAGACAGAACAACATAACCCGGAAGTAACTACCAATGACTTTACAGTGACAGATGCCAAGAGGTCGAAATCTAACATGAATACAACAGACCCAGAATATGAAACACCCTGAGGCCTTTAAGCACTGGCCATTAACTAACTTTCAAACCTTTACTGTGAAAATGTCACAATGACCAGGAAGGATTTGTGCAGTGAAAATATTTTCGATACCTCTTGAAATACGAGATGATGAAATTTCAATTTTTCGTATTTTAAAATTGTTAAAAATACTTATTTCAGTTCAGCTTTAGATCAAGTTATTTGCTAGAGAAGTACAACTTCTGAAAATCTGAAGCACACGCGCACACACAGACACACACACACACACGCACACATATATTCTTTTTTGGAAGCACACAAATGAAGTCGATATTTTCTATCTAAAAGATTTTTTAACCCAATATTTACATGTTGTTATTTATAGGTTTAAGTGTCTGCTTCGAGATATTCCAAAAGAGAATTAGTTTACGTTCTCTCGAAAGCATATAAAATTCTTGTGTGTATAGATAGCTAGATGGATAGATAGATAGATAGATAGATAGATAGATAGATAGATAGATAGATAGATAGATAGATAGATAGACAGACAGACAGACAGACAGGCAGACAGACAGACAGACAGGCAGGCAGGCTGGCAGACAGACAGACAGACAGACAGACAGACAGATAGATAGATAGACAGACGGACAGACAGACAGACAGACAGATAGATAGATAGATAGATAGATAGATAGATAGATAGATAGATAGATAGATAGATAGATAGATATAATGTAGGAGATGTAATACTAATGAAAATAAATTTTGCATAATGCCAACATTATCAGTTATAAAACTCATTCCATTGGATAGGGTGGATAGATATATTTATAATATCAGAATTTGTCAGTCTATTGTGTTTGGCCCAAAAGGACATATCTAATGCATCGTTGAACTATGTACCTGTCGTGGCTACCTTCTACACTTCGGTACCTTCAGAACGAATGTCACTTCAAGGCAGCGAACTGTTCAGAAATTTATTAGTGGCAGAAAATTAATTTCACCCCTGATCCATAACAGCATGTGATTGAATCCGCCCACGCTCAAATCTGTACAGATGATATCACTCTTTGCTTCTCGTTAGCCTTGAAACGAGTGATACTAACATTCAGCGTATACATGTAATAACAAATCTGTACTGCTTTCAATATACCTTAAAAACACACTCCGGTGGAGCTACAACTATGCAGAAAGCCTCGATGCGGTTACTGATTTCTTCAAAATTGCTGCCGGATCTTATGTAGTGTTTTGAAATACGAGAACACAGTGGGCAATATATTCGTGGCTATTTAAAAGAAAATGTGTTGGCTACGGCTGGAATGTCTCTGATTATAGGTCTGGCAACTAAAATAGTTATGTACCCTGACCATAAAGGTTAAAAACCTTGAAAAAAAAAGCATTGTGCTTATGCGAACGTTTCGACAAACAACACTGACAGAGAATTCATGTAGTATACATTAAAAAGTGGCTGGCACATTCGTAGTTGTTCCTACCGTCATTGACACTGTAGAGCCATACTCCATTTTGTAAACATATTTAGAAATCGGTGTATAAATATTAGACACCCAGCATTACATGACACTCTAGTGCTTAAAGAATCAATCCAGGAGATGTGAACTCTGTCTCACAGAGAAACTTTATATATTCGCTACGCAATAATTTAAGCAAGTTGCTTCGGGCTACAGACATATGCATAGGATCCCACCTATAAATTTTAAGATTGTCCCTCCTTCCATATGATGAATGACAATTGATATTAGTGAGCATGTGGCCTTATAAAAACAGTATGTGCATTTTTTCATTCATTCATTCATTATCAGTAATTTATCGATCTACTCATAAATACTAAGGTCGATTACGCTGATTGCACGCAACTTTCAGATCAAGTTATATAATCCAACCTAAGCCTTGTTTTTGTTGTGATGTAAGTGTATATTGGGTATACACACATACACATGCATGCATATATACATATATATATATATATATATATATATCTATATATATATA
>NC_068984.1:42321345-42335240 GCF_001194135.2 Octopus bimaculoides | reverse complement strand
TATATATATATATATATATATTCCAAAGACAGAGGGTGAGAGAGGTACTTATACACATGTAATATATGTTTATGTGTAAAATGAAGATGTTTACATTATGTGTGTGGTATAGTTGTTATTGGGTCTGTGAAAAAAGTGTTCCCCAATTCACACATGCAGAAGCAAAGAAAAGGTGGGCCGTAGTTAAGTGAATACTATAAATAAACCATCTGTTTGCTTGTGTAGTTGCCCATAGGGACCTGTAGTGGGAACATCAGACATGCTTACTTTCATCAGATATTTATTCCTAATTTATTCTGCCAACACTGGGGAGTTAACTTGCATAATAAATACATAAGTATATAGATAAGTGTATGCGTATACGCGAGCACACATACACGCAAAATACACATACACACACAGAGAGAAACTCGAACATACACGTCGGCACAAGTACACACACATACACACATAATGCACACACGTATATATACGAATGTGAGTGTGTATCTATACATGCGAAAAACATTTGTGTTTATTAAATTCATACACACATATGTGTATTAAAATACACATTTACACACAAACTCAAGAGTTCAGTATGTATATATTCATGTATGTATGCATGTATGCCTGTATATGTGTGCGTATATATTTATGTGTGTGTGTGTGTGTGTGTGTGTGTGTGTGTGTGTGTGTGTGTGTGTGTGTGTGTGTGTGTGTGTGTGTGTGTGTGTGTGTGTGTGTGTGTTTTACTTTTGAAATATTGAAGACCGTTTATTTACAAACATTGCTCTTGTTCTTGCCGGGTTTGTTGCTGTTGCGGAGGAATACACATATGTAATATTTATAAATACATGTATTTGAATATGTGTTTTTATAAAGTAGTTATTATCTACGTGCTGTGAGAGCAATCTAAACTAATGCACGATGAGAAAACTCATTGTGTAGCATTAAGAAAAAAGTTAATAAAAATATATGGAATTTTATACTACTTCCATTGTAACTTGATCACTCTTTTTATAATGAATGTAATTAAATTAAACGTATGAGGAAGTATATAATATCATGTTAATATTATTCCCATGAGCTGGCAGAAATTTCATAATGTCATAAGAAATGTTTTGCTGTATTTCTCCGACTATTTACGCTCTTGGTTCAAATCATGCTGTTGTCAAATTTTCCTTTCATTTCTCCAAGTTCAATGGAAATAAAAAAATCTTTCTAATACTCAATGGTATCGACTAACTTCTCTTCAAAATTTTTGGCATTGTGCCCAAATCAGAAATCGATATTACTCTGTTAAAATATATAAATATGGAGGTACATTACAATTTGTTTTTAATGTATGCCTGTGCGTTTATGTACAAACATATATTAACTGCATTGCTGTGTAGTGTGTGTGTGTGTGTGTGTGTGTGTGTGTGTGTTTCATTATTCAATTTTCTTAAACTGTTCTCAGTTCTGTATAACTCCGATGAAACAGAACAAAACTACTTATCTCTTGAACGAACGGTTTACACTTGAAATACCATTATATTTTAGGAAGCAAGGTAAGTGTATGTGACAAGTTGTACTAGCTGACAATTTATATTAATATTTTTTTTCTTTCTTTTCAATGATTAGTAATGATGTTATTTCTTTTAAATGATTAGTAATGATGTTATGTACATAGAAATGAAGACTTGAACTTACAACAAAATTACGACCAAATTCGGCAAGAGAAAATCTTTTTCAGCTCTAGAATGTCTATTATACGCAGTTGCACAGTTAGTATTCATCAAAAGTTATTAACCCTGTATTCCTCAATAGTTATTAATTTTATCACATTGCGGACACTGGGGAGTATATATCTCTCCCAATAGATTTAGTGGTTATTAATAGAATAAGAACTACCCAGAAGAATCACAAAACGCCAGCACTATACTAAAATATATTCATTTGTTTTCACAGTTAGTTACAAACCAGACAAATCGTCTGTACATTGTAAAACGGGTAGTATCTCCTTTTCGATTCTCTCTTTTTAAAAAAGAATAATAGCTTCTGCAGTCCAAGTCAAGGCAAAAATCATAAGAATTATAAAGAAAAGAATATGAAGTCATGTGTTCATGTATATCTGCAAAGTATTAGTTGAATGAGTATACTGTCGTAGCTTAGGTCGACGAGTTAAATGGTACCAGTCAAGTTACAGACTCGTTTAACCGAGAGTTTTCTCCAATTTAATTTATCTAAAACTCTATCTAGCCCACTGTACTGCGTGATTGTTGTCACAATACTTTATTAAATGACGAACAGAATAATTAAATATACCACAAGTTCTTCTAAATTACTACGATTGAGTGTTAAACTTGAATTAATGCAGACTAGTAAAAGATGGGTAGGTGTGAGGACTGTGTATAAATACAAATGGAGAGTTGAAAATTAGAAGAAAATTGGGATCTTTTTTAAAACGGGGGCCACATTTTTCATTAACGAAGCACTTTGAAACTTGGAACACTGGTAGAATGTGTCATATAAAACATCTTTTTCTCTTAGTCTTCTTAAAAAAAAAAGAAATCCATAAGTTATTCCATGTTAAATTTGTCGTATTTCTGTAATTTCAACCAATCACTGACGTCCATCCAGCCGATACACATTAAGTGCCGACTACATAAACAAACGATTCTGAAACAATTAACCCTAACCCTAACCCTAACCCTAACCCTAACCCTAGGGTTAGGGTTAGGGTTAGGGTTAAAGCAAATTTAAAATGAAAAAAGCAAATAAAATGAAGGTATAGAGATTAAATACGCTTTACATCGCTTAATTAGCCAAAGGAGTAAATGTAAACAACAATACTTGTCAGTGATTGATTGAAATTATCGAAATAAGACAATTTTTTACATGAAATAAATTCGAATACAAAAATATTTTTCTGTTCTATAACACAAAATAGATAAGTATACGAAGTTTGAAAGTCTTTCCGTACCAAAAACATTACGTAAAACATTAATGAAAAATGTGGCCCCCGTTTTAAAATAGATCCGAAAATTGAATATATCTTAAACAGCGCTCCAAACAGCACAACGTTTATCTAACGCTAGAGATCACATTGTTCTTTGTTTTGTTTTGCTTTCCTGTCCTAGAGTTTATTCTAATTTAAAGCAAGCTCTCCTCATTTTTGCATGAACGCAACCGAGATGTTGTCCCTATCGCCAATTTACTCCTACTGCTATTGAAAGCCTGTCACTGTTATCCGCATCTCAAATGCACCGTTTCTCACCTCGAAGAGATGATTGTATACAAGATTTGAACTCTCAGTGCAGAGATCCAGAAGAAATATTGCAAAGCATTCTATCCGACGTTCAAAAGGCACACTACATATATATACCGAGAAGTGAGGAGAGACACACATTAATGGATGTGCGCGTGTGTTTTGTCGGATGCATGTTTTTTGTCGTATGTGGATTAAAGTTTTCGTTAATTAAACTTTATGAACAAAAGTACTCATCGGAGGAAGAAGTACTAAGACCAATTGAACTAACCTTTACATCCTGGTTTTGCAATCATACTTACCTTATATAAGAGCAAACATATGCCCTCCCTTTCTCTCTTCTTTCTCTTTCTCCCTCTCTCTCTCTCTCTCTCTCTCTCTCTCTCTCTCTCTCTCTCTCTCTCTCTCTCTCTCTCTCTCTCTCTCTCTCTCTCTCTCTCTCTCTCTCTCTCTCTCTCTCTCTCTCTTTCATGCACACAGACATACGAACATACACATAAGCGTTTACAAGAATAATAGCATCAACTATAATAAAAATAACAACAGTGACGACAACGTTTACAATGTAAACAACCTTAACAACAACAGCAAACAGCAGGGTATCAAATATGTCTACCGCAGTAACATTAACACCAGCAGGAATAAAAAGAACAACAGCAATGAAGCAAAAATGAAAACGATAAAGATAATAACTACAACACCATCACCAGCATTTACAGGAACAAGTGTATTGCTTAACCCACAGCAATAAAATCAGCAAGAACAACAACGAATAATGAAACATTACATTAGCTGTAATAAAAAACGATAACAACTGCTGCAGCTTGTTTATTTGTCGCTATAAGCAATCAAATGAAGAGGGACCTCATACTTTCAATGCAAAAACGTTATACTTTCCAGGAAAATAGGTACCATGAGGAAGTACATATCACTGATGTAAGCGTCTTACAGTGTATAAAGCTGAGCTATATGATACTGATTTAAACTGGGGTGTAAGCTCCCGTATGTGTAATGTCTGTAGGAGAGTTTGAGCTCTGAGTCTGGTCCCTTCCTCAAACAGCGCTGATAACAGTAACAAGAGAAAAACACAAGGCAGGATAGCAATAACAGCATGCATCAAGCATCACAAGTAATAAAACAACATCTGCGACAATAACATTAACAAGAAGAAAAATAGTTACATCATAGATACTGAAAACAACAAAAGCAATAGCTATACCGTTTGAAAATAACCTCTTGAGTTGCTGTAAACGCGAAATTTCTCAAGATTTTGTATTTGGAATGTCGAAATAAAAAGTCTCCTTGAAAAAATAAAATTGATTAGAATACAAAAACACATAATAAATAAAGCAAACAGAACAAAACAAATTTTCTACCTAAAAAAACGAAATAAAAGGTTTCATTTCAAGCTAAGACATTTTATAGTAAAAGTTTAGTGTTTTTCGCCCTCAGTACTCCTACTTACGCCACCCGACACTCCCACTTTCCCCTTTATCTCACATTATATGCATTTCTTCACTTCTGAACAAACAAGCAAATAACATCACATGACTTGACATGTCAACATCTGCTCTTCATAAACAGAAAAATTGACGTCGTTTTAAGACACTATCAAATCTGACGAATTTTCAGCATAAAATAACGCAAAGCAAAATAAATTAAAGTAATAATAAGAATATATGGAAGTAAATGAAACTGTATTTACAAATAACATGGCTTGAGCCCAACAATTTCTTCATAAATTCTTTTTGATATTTTATTAATTCAATTTCTTTATTTAGTTATTCATTTATGGCTTTTTGCACAACAATTCTTTTCACTATATTCTCCATCTCGGAGCACTGTCCTTGCCTCTTTGAACGTTATCACATATCAACCACTACTCTCAAAGCTCTATGCATCATAACAGGCATCTCACGTACACTCAAACACACACACACACACACACACACACACACACACACACACACACACACACACACACACACACACACACACACACACACACACACATACAGAGGCATACACAAATGCTAACACTACGATTAATCCATCAGCAAATGATGACTTGGAATCAGTGCCAGCTAAATAGACAAACGATGCAATTCAAGGCTGTAGAACTTGCACTTCCACCACCCCAACAACATTACTTATACCTAGAGACTTTCGCAGAATGTCTAAGCACTACTGTAGCACTTTAAAATCGATCACTTTTGATTAAGACAAACAACTTTATACACGCCAAATTTCATTTCACTTGTTCAAATTTTCATTTTGGCTATTCTTCCTTTTACTTTTTACAGTCCTTGGGATAGCTAGCTAGCTAGATAGAGAGATAGACAGATAGACAGATAGACAGACAGACAGATATGGGACGCCTTCCATATAGTTTCTACAGTTTCTAACTATTAATTTCACTCTCAAAAGATACCGAAACCAAGCCGTTGCGAAGAAAACTTCTTAACCACACAGCCATGCCAGCGCCTATAATAATGTAGAGATTTTGATAATAAATCTCCTAAAATATATTTCACAGCAATTTACTGAACACTGCTGTTATTTCAGGAATGTAAAAAAAAATAATAAATAAATAAAATTATGCTGGTATCACTGAGTCTTGTTGAAATACGTATAGGTTCTCACTGCGTACGTCATCCATCCACAGCTTAACAATTGTTTCGAATAACTCAAAGTGTCTAGCAGCATTAATTCGAACCCTGTAAAAAGATTTGAGATGGCCTTCGTTACTCATCACAGTAGCTAGAATTTTAGTGTGCATCACTTAGTGGTCTTGTTCGAAGATTTTCTCATCAGAAATGAGCCAAAGCTTGCCATGTTCACGAGATTTTAAAACCTAATTAAGAAACAGCTTGCTACGGATCAAACGTTTTATCCATGTCCTTGCAGATATGATTTGGCATCTTGTATCGAATGCCCTTGTGCTCCACAATGAAATAGCCCACTCCAACACCTGGAGTTCTTTGGCGATGGTCCTTATTCATTTTTCGAGGACATTATCGATAGTGTTTTGAACCTGATGATAAATTAAGATGTCCTTATAGTGTCTGAATATGTAGAATGTTTTGTTTTTCTCTTTGATATATTTGAAAAATTCTCTCCAGAGTCTTCGAGTTCCATCCGAGGTTTGTGTTCAAAAGACCATCCAACATTTAGAGAATTGTCTATTCGCTGTGTTCTGCGCATATAGCAACAATGGCTGCATGACTTTTCATTTCACGTGTTAGCATTTTATTTGTAACGGAAGACCTGAAAGAAATGAAGACGTAATTAGTTAAATGAGTGTAATATTGGTTTCAAATTTTGACACAATGTTAGGTGGGGAGTAAATCGATTACATCAACTCCAGTCTTCAAATGGTGCTTATTTTATCGATCCCCAAAGAGATAAAGGTAAGGTTGACCTTTGATGAGAGTAATATACTGATGACTAAGTGCCCTCAAATAACTCGCGCACCTTGTGTATGTATAATACGCAAATACATACATATATATATTGTGTATATATGTATGCATGTGCACGCGGGCGCGTGTTTGTACAGTATTGTATAGGTTCAGGCATAGTTGTGTGGTAAAAAGCTTGCTTCCAAACCACACCGTTTCGACTTCCGAATCACTACATGGCACCTTGGGCAAGTGTCTTCCACTATAACACCAGGTCGACCAAACTCTTGTGAGTAAATTTTATAGATAGAAACTGAAAGCAAATCGTACGCAGGCGCGCGTATCCGTCCGTGTGTGGGGGCGAATCCGTGTGAGTGTACGCCCGTGTGTCTATGTATGCACGTGTTTGTGTGTGTGTGTGTGTGTGTGTGTGTGTGTGTGTGTGTGTGGTTGTGTAATAAGAGATTTTCACATTCTCATTTCTGCTTGCTCCAGTCTTTGTACAACAGTTTTGATTATTGCAACTCTTTCTCAGATTGCAGAAAAGAAGTCAACCTTAAGGCCTTTATACGGTTCAGCAAAAGAGAAATAACTTATAAGTGATATCAGAAATTTCCCAGACCAGAATTTCTGTAAATAATGAAATTTATATATTCGGGTACCATCCCTTTCGAATAATCTCCCTGAAAGCATGTATACCCTTCCCAGTACTGCTTCTACACCTCAAAGGCATTGCAGAAGTCATCTCCCTAAAGACCGTTAAATACCGCTTGGCCTTCCATTTGAGTTTCATCTACCGTCAAGAAGCACTATCTTATCAAAGTCAATGTCATTATGTGAAGCACAAAAAAGTTACAGGGATAGGTCAAGCGAGTACAAAGAGTCTGAAAAGACACCGCATTTTGTTCCTTGTCAAACACTACATCGTCTTTAGGGACATGTGAGTTGGATGTAATGTTATGATGCAGCAGCCCATTGCACTTGTACCACAGTTACCATAGTTTCATTACATATTTTTGGTGTTGTTTTTGGGAGGATTTTTTGGTGTTTCACTTATGATTGTTCATCAGGAAAAATTGTCACGTTTAGCTGACACTCGAAAAACCTTGAAATGTACGCGGCTAAAGAAAATTCGCCAAAAGTCTAACGAAGTATTTCTAGAGTTTTAGTAGCAAAATTTACCAAAATTCCTCTAGTATTTGCTGCACACATATCTCTCGACTTTGTCTGCCGTCGTAAAAATATCGGAAAACTTCACGTATTAATCAGAATAAAAGTACAGAGCATGAAGCGTATTTAAACTGATTTAATGAGCAGGTTACAGATCACAGTCAGTAGTGCACTCTTTTCCGTTGAGCAGTACTATCATAGCGGAGGCACAATGGCCTAGTGGTTAGGATAGCGGACTCGCAGTTGTAGGATCACGGTTTCGATTCCCAGACCGGTGTTGTGAATGTTTATTGAGCGAAAACACCTAAAGTTTCACGAGGCTCCGACAGGAGTGGTGGCGAACCCTATTGTACATTTTCAGCACAGCTTTCTCTCACTCTTTCTTCCTGTTTCTTCTGTTGTACTTGTATTTCAAAAGGCCAACCTTCTTCCCGAGAACTACGTTAAGGGTACACGTGTCTGTGGAGTGCTCAGCCACTTGCACGTTAATTTCACGAGCAGGCTGTTCCGTTGATTGGATCAACTGGAACCCTCGTCGTCGTAACCGACGGAGTGCCACAACTATCATGGCACGTGCTCGTATGTTTTCATATTGTCTGTTCTTGTCTACAGCAACTGATATGTTTCCTTGTATAATGCTCCACAAGTGTGTTTGTGTGTGAGATTTCATGATTGAGTAAACATTTAAAATCGCAAAATATTCAAATGTTATTAATATTAAGTTTCCCAGGAGGTAGGGGTCAGCTGGAAGAATGGATTGCACGCTGGGCAACATTTTTAGCAGCAATTTGTCCGTCTTTGCTTTCTGAGTTTGTATTCCGCCCAGGTCGACTTTGCCTTTCATCCTTTCTGGGTTGATAAAATAAGTACCAGTTGAGCATTGGGATCACGGTAGACGACTTAACCCCTTCCCGAAACTGCTGGTCTTATGCTACGATTTGCAATCAATATTAAATTACCCACGAGTGGTGTCGGTAAAATAAAATTTTCGATAACAAGAAGAATAAAAAACATTTCAAATTATAGGAATTCTCTTTAAAAATAAATATTGTTTAAATTCGTGCTTGTCAGAAAAACCTCAGACTATCTCTAAAATAAAACATGTATGAGATATGTTTTACAAATTTATTTGTAGCAAATTATCTTTATAAGTTGTACATCGCCTCAAGAGATTTTCAGCAGATATCTTATGTTATGATTAATTTGCTATTTCATACGGTTAATATAGCATGAGAAGTGTTACTCCCCCAAAGAAAATGTTAATATATGTGAAAAATATTGCTGTATAGTTAGCAGTTAAGATGCTAGAAGGGACATTTAACGAAAATTTCATTGAAAAATCCTGCCTGAGAACCCATCTGAATTATTTCGAACTTTTTCACCTACATTCTTTCACTTAAAGCAAAGAATGTTGACAACTTTACAACTTACATCAACATATCGACTCTCTACTTATTTTAATTCTGGATTACTAGTTTTACGTTACTGATATGAAAAAAAAAACACCACTTTCTTTTACTGTAATAATCTGTGGTAAACTTGTTTAGACTCAAGATAAATTCTAAAATATTTTCAATAATTCTTCTTTATTTTAACCGTTCAATCCAGAACTTATATTTCTTTTATGTTTAGGTTAATGAAGACACTGATTTACATCATAGATATAAAAGCAAATACAGTACCAGATTTTCTTGAAGAAAATTATTGATGACGATTGAGGTGTGCGGCAAAAACATATGCCCTAATTATATGGAAGTTATTTTATAACATCATAGACCACTTCTGTATCTTTTTAAACTGTGAATCTTATGCCTATTGTTATTTATTTCCCTATTCTCTGAGTAAATATAGCATGTCTAGCTAAATTCTCTGAAGTTAATTGACGGTTTTACGAATATAAATTATGTCGTGGCCTAGAAATAAAAGTCGGGTTTATTCATGCAGATTACTTTTAAATATTGTTAGTGTAGATTCAATAGCACCAATGCATTGAGTTCAATGTTAATTTTAGCGAAGAGTTTTCATGTCAGATCGTGGATTCGGTCAAAATGTTCTTGTAGTGAAGACTGTCTGAAAACATTTAGAAAAGTATCTTGCAACACCGCAATATTTATAATCAATGTTGACCAAAAGGGGTGACATGAAAAATATAAAAATGATTGAAGAAAACTGATTATATATTATCTCTTAAGTGTTACTAATCTACATCTGCAAAAACTTATCTATCTCTCTAAGATCATTTCCAATACACAGTACAGAATATTTTAAAATGAAAATTAGTAACTGGTATGTGTGTGTGAAGAGATAGAATTATGAATTATGAATTATGTACGAGTTTATCATTTTGTATACAACAAAAATTGATAACATAAAGTAAAGATATGGGGATAGATGGAGAGAATTTAGAAAAGGGTACCTAAAGTTATAAGAGGAAAAGTATTATCTTTGCAACAACGGAAAAAATGGAGGGTACAACATCACGGTGCTCAGTAGGTCAGTAACTGGATTGTCTTCGTGGAAATTTTATTTGCCTACAAGGTGATCGGATTTGTATTGAATGAGAAGTTATGCATGCTATATATTTGCCACCCAAGCCATGTCAGTAAAATAAGTTATATTTGGGACCTTATAAAGTATTCATAACTGTTCAGGACATATATGTCTGGTTCCAACTAGAAAATTTGCTGTAATCTGTAGCGTGTGAAGAATGCAGCTCATGATACGATATTATCGCGTATTAGATCGCCTAAAATGAGTTTGCCTGATGGTTTGTATTGTTTACGTAACTGATGTGTTGTGAATGTGATTTGTTATGCGACTTTACTACTACGACTAGACTGTCAAATGCGAATAGTAGTATGATGTCGGGATCTATGGTTCATAAATAATGTTTACAGCCTGGTTAATTTATTGAAATCGTGCAATATTGAATAATGAAGAGAAGGAGAGATATGGAAGCGTATGCGGAAGTATAACAGATGAAGATTGAGCGTAGCTGTATCAATGCATAAGATGATATTTTAAAGACTGAAGACATAGTTTAGTATTGCAGTACGCTAAAGTGACGGTTGAATTAGTCTGGTCTGTTAATATATGATACAAAGAAAGGATGCATAGCGCCTTATGACAGTTGACTATTCTCACTTGCAATTTCTATCGGACAGAGCTGAAAAAGATGATGATTTACACAGGAATTAATAGATGTGACAGACAGATATACAAATGAATCAAACGTTTTAGTTCTAATCGACCTGACGGTACTAATAATATATAACGATCAAATTTTGGTATCAAAGAAGAAATGTCTTGCTGATTTAATAGTTCCTTCTGTTTAGATTTTGGTGGAGTTTATGATATTCCTTTCAGCATAAGAATGAGATGTAAGATATCTTATTTCTAACAACGATGCTGATCTGCATCAAAAGTCCGTTTGAAGCGCAAAAATCTTCATTGACTTCTCCATTATCTTAATGTCTGGTAGAGGGACAGTAATCATCGGAAGATAGGGAAGCGGTAGCTTATGCACTAAGAGTAAGAAAACTAGCAAGGAATTACACTGATCGACACGAAGACCGTTATCATCTTAAATTCTTCGATGTATCTGCATATCTTGCCTGTACCTCATCAACCACCCATACCCGTATTAAGCACTTTAACACATCTTTCTGTTTAAATGTCATCTGGTGCATATTTTCTCTCTAGTCGTTGGCCATTATGAATTCAAATAGAAATTTAAACTCGCTAAATTCACCCAGTTATCTATAGCTTCCTGTCTAGTTCGTATGATTGTGTTTAAGCCTCTATATACAGAACGCACACGCGAAGACATGTATGTATATCTGTGTGTGTGTCCGCGTGCGCGCGTGCATATGTGTGTGTATATGATTGTTTGTTTTATAGATTTGTGTATTTACGTAGATTAAAAATGCACTGAATAAAACAACCAACAGAGTCAAAATGATATTTCTTATCATTATTGAAACTTTCTTAAAGTTTCCACGACGCTAGTTCTTTCAGAATTCGAGACTGACAATATATGTGTCTGTGTAATTGTGCTAAAGTGAGTTCATGTAGATAATAAAGGGAAAATAATGCACAGTGACTGTAGTTGAACGAATCCAGTGTATTACAGGTTTTTACTCCATTGCGCACAAATCAATGCTAGATAAATAAGAATTGGTATTTATCCTAGCATTTCATATCTTTACCAAGTTCTTACTCTTGTATATGTAGTTACTCATTTATATATTCATGTATACGTACATCCATACATACAAGTCCCTCCCGTATATACATACATATATATATATATACTCTGCGTTTCAAATTATTAACGACGTAACATTTTTTTCATTTTATTGAAAAACTACTCGTAATTCAACGAAATTGCCACAGAATGATGGTAACAGTTTATGCGCGTGGTGTGTAAAAAACGTGAGGTTTTGTGCAAGTGTAAACAAACTGCGGCCATTTGCATGATTTCCATGAACTTTCAGTATTCTAAATTATTAACGAGAAGTCTGATAATCTTATGATTATGGGTCGTAAATGTGAGCTAACCGCTTCAGAGAAATCTGTTAATACTTCTAAACTTGCAAAAAATAAATCAAACTTAGAAATATCTGAAATAATTGGAAGATATCACCAAACGATGAAAACATTTGTTACAGCTCCTACGAAGATACATAAAAGAGCCAACAAAGGTCAGTCGAGGACTGTTTGTCAATGTTCTCTGTCATAAATTAAGCATGAATCTGTAAAGAATCCAGGTCTTAGAAATGGAGAACTTTTCAAGCGCATTGGCGAAACGACTGTGTTCAGAACTGCTCGATGTCATCTTCTGAAAAAGTCGGTAAACTAGTGACATTAGTAACAAGACCTCTTTTATACAAAATACACATACAAAACCGTCTGAAATAAGCAGAAGATAACATGATGGTCGACTTTTTAAAAGTTTTGTTTACGGACGAAACGCGTGCTACCCTTGATGGACTTGATGACTGGAGCAAGGAATGGGCTGTAAATGGATGAGATCATCACCAACGCCCGAGCCACAAGCATGGGGTGGGGCGGTGGCATCATGATTAGGGCAGGTATTTTGGAGATATTATGGCTAGTCCTTGAAAAGTGCCAGACGGTGTTAAAATGACTGCGGGTGCTTACATAGCCTTTCTGAGGGGAAAAGCAAAGGATCACCTTCAAGACAACCATAATATTCCCGCAAAATAATGCATCCTCGCACTCAGCGAATAAAATTACACATACAGCAAAATATGCCGAATATTCTCCTTTGTTACTTCCATTATAACTTTCAAAAAATAACTTAAAATCGAACTGCACGCTTCAAAGCTTCCACTAAGAATATGAGAAAACCGCATTATTTATGGGATGACCCAATATATATTATGTGGGAGAGGTTGTCCCCTACGTTCGCTTGACAGCTAGTGTTAGTGTGTTTCTGTTCTCATATCGTAGGGTCTTGACAAAAGAAACCGGTAGAATAAATAACAAGCTTTGAAAACAAAATAACTACTGGTGTCGATTCGTTTGACCGAAATTTTTCAAGGCGGTGTCCCATCACGGCTGCAGTCAAATAACTAGAACAAGTGAGATATAAAAAGCATAAATATTTGTGTATAAATAAGGTGGTGACCTGACAGAAACGTTAGCACGCTGTGCGAAATGCTTAGCCGTATTTCGTCTGCCGCTACGTTCTGAGTTCAAATTCCGCCGAGGTCGACTCTGCCTTTTATCCTTTCGGGGTTGATTAAATAAGTATCAGTTACTTACTGGGGTCGATATAATCGACTTAATCCGTTTGTCTGTCCTTGTTTGTCCCCTCTGTGTGCAGCCCCTTGTGGGCAGTAAAGAAATGAGGTATTTCGTCTGTCTTTACGTTCTGAGTTCAAATTCCGCCAAGGTCGACTTTGCCTTTCATCCTTTCGGGGTCGTACCAGTTGCGTACTGGGTCGATCTAATCGACTGGACCCTCCCCAAAAATTTCGGGCCTTGTGCCTAGAGTAGAAAAGAATATGTTTATGTATATATCTACATAAACATATATTTATAAACACGTGTATACATTTATAAAA
>NC_068984.1:42317278-42320202 GCF_001194135.2 Octopus bimaculoides | reverse complement strand
TATATATATATATATATATATATGACGACGTGTTAGTGGAGGGCAAACCTTTAGTTCTTTTGTAGTTTTGTCTGTCTATTTTATAGTTCATGTTTTATTTTTCTCTTTTGTTTTTAGCTTCAAATAGTTTTTATGAATTTCTAATTTTGATTTAACGTATTGTGTAATACCATTGCTATAGTAGCTAGCTTTCTTTCTCTCTCTTTCCCTCTCACAGTCTTCCGATGTATATATATATATATATATATATATATATATACATGTATATTTGTGTGTGTATATATATATATATATATATATATATATATATATATATATATATATATATATGTTTGCATGTATATTTGCATATATGTATGTATGTATATATGCACATGCTCTCGCCGTCGTATATATGTATATGCATGTATATATGTGTTATTTGCTTGCATCGTTTGGATGTAAAGAATTTACCAGCCGTAGAGTAATATAATTGTAGTAAGCGGGAGGTGCGCCCTGTAAATTTGGTAATGATCTGTCTCTGTACATGCAGTGCATGCAGTACATGCATCCATATATATGTGTGTATGCGTGTATGCGTGTATGATTGCGCGCGTGTATATTTGTATGCATTTATGTATGTACATATATATGTGTATCCACGTGTGTATGCAGATACATGCAGTAGAGTTGCGTGAAAAGTCTACTTATAATATTGGTATGTATACTCATAGAAATATACATAGTAAAGTAGCCAAAGTGTATTAAAACCTTTATATATCCATATATCATTATGTGTATATACTTGTGTGCGTAACTGTGGGTAAGTGTGTGTGTGTGTACTTGCGCGTGCGTATTTGTGCTCGTGTTTTTGAAATGATGTCCGTCTTGCATACGGAACTTTTTTTGTAATTTATTTTTGTTTTATTTTTCAAGCAAACGAAAATTTTAATTTGTTAAGCCTGTTGCATGTACATTCTAAATAGTTGTTGAGAATCAAAACAGATGTAGAAAAAAGAATAAGTGGATAAGATGAAGTTAAATTTGTAGATGAAGATGATAATGGTTTAGAAGTATTAGTTCCAACATCAGAATCAACAACAACCAATAGTGAGCTTTTACATAGTTGCTCGATCTCCAACAAATAGCAGCCAATCCTCCCTCAAATTACATTCTACTGTAGTAAAAGTGGACGAATACGGCTGGACGGTAAACCTCTATAGACGTTTGTAATTACAAACACAAGCATGAAGGTATAAAACGGCCATATGCGAGGTGGCATCAAAAAGTTGTCGAAGTAGTTATGTTTAATAAAAAATAACTTTACTTAAGTTTTAATATCATCTTCAAAATTACTTTGCGCAGCACTACACTGGCCCTAGCGTTCTTGTCACTTTTGGAATCCGGCCTGGAAGTCGTTTTCCGTAAATGAGTTGAGTACCTCCTACGATTCGCTTTGAATCTTGACTATTACTCATGAGTTTCATCTTGAAAATGTTAGAAGTATTTTTAAAGTGCAAAATTTTAAAATTTTGCTAGTAAGAATGTGAATTAAATCATATTGTTACAAATAACAAAAGATTCATATTTATTTCAAACACAGCATTTTATATTGGTTCTTTTAATGTTAACAATTAAAACAATGAGCATAAAAGGGAAGGTACCTTCTGGGAATATTTCTTTAAAACTTTTAATATTACTGTATGTACTAGAAATATTTAATTCTATCATCTATTTTTCATTACATTTTCAGTTCAGTGTTCTTGGTTTTTCTGCTACAGTCATCATTTTCAGAAAATCTATTATCGACAGAGAAGAGAAGTGAGAGAAAGAGTGAGAGAATATTTTGAGTAAAGTACTAAAGTACGCTACATCTTTTTTCCTACGATAGTTCGCATTTGTCAAATTATTAATTTCCCATTGATTAAATACTATTTAAATCGCATGAAGGCGGCGAGCTGGCAGAAACGTTAGCACGCTGGGCGAAATGCTAAGCAGTATTTCGTCTGTGTCTTTTGTTTCTTACGCGTCGCACATATGTTCGTGGTGAAAATTGCTGTTTCTTAGTGTTAATATTGATAATAACTGCTGTTTTTTGTTAAATTGTTGAATTTCTTAACTGTTGGAGTTTTCATTTGAAAACAATAAGTGCTTGTAGAAAGCACGCGTTGTTCATTCCCCCGTTGGGGGGAAGAATGTCGTCTAACGAGGAGCCTTGTTTCACCTGTTTGTTTCACCTGTTGAAAGGAAGAATTACATGTTGTCTGGCGAGGAGCCAACTACGAACAATGGAATTTTTCATTCCCCCGTTGCAAAAAAGAATGACAAAATGTATGAATATTTGGAGATGTGTCTGAAAGCTCATCAGAACTTTCACTAGAAGAATTCCCGAGTTTGCCAAAAAAACAAAAGTATTGTGTCCAAAAGAATAATTGATGCACCTAGCATCCAAACTGAACAACCGAAAAAAGAAAAAAAAGTTTTGAGTTGGCAGCTGGGGGTAGAACCCGGCTGCTTTCGACGAATAAGTGTGATTTCATGAAACACTGTGAAATGATGCAAATAAACGATAACGTGGTTAAAATACAACCACCGGAGAAATTACTATTAGAAGAAAAACAAAAAACAATATTTAAAACATACTGTTTCCAAAAAAGAAAAATTAAGAAAATTACAGAAGAGAAGATAGAGAAGTGCCTGAAACCAATCTGGAGTGACATGTTTATCTGACAAGAGGCAGGAAATTTGGTACGGTGGAAGTAAGGTTTACCAACAAAGAAATTGCACAAAAACATTCAGTAGAAACACTGAAAACGGACGACGTGGTTTTCATCCCCACCTATATGGGGATGAGAACGTCCAGAATTAAAATCACAAGGGTCCCACCGGAAGTGGATCCTATGTGGTTGGTGGCGGCAGTCTTAATCAAACAGGAAGAGAAAATT
>NC_068984.1:42299766-42316898 GCF_001194135.2 Octopus bimaculoides | reverse complement strand
CAGGCTAGTCGGTCGCTATTTATGCACCCAACATTATGGGCCCGCAAAGTGAATATTTTCGTGACCTGGGCAAGTTCCTGGCCACGTCGCATTCGCTAGTATTGTTAGGAGACTTTAACACAATATGTGACGCATACACAGATTGTGTTGGCTCGAACATGAACAGAAGATGTAACCCAGGCTTACGAGATCTGCTAAGTCACTTTCAGCTAGCAGATCCATATAGGTCGGAACACCCGAACACTCCCCTGTGGACGTTGTCAAATAATGATGGGTTTTCCAGAATATATCTAGATAGGATTTTAATTAGAGAAACAGATAAGTCCATAGCCGAGTGTCCACAATTTTTTCTAGGCAGCTACAGTGACCACAAGATGGTTACTTGTAAACTGACGGTAGATAAGTTGCATAGTCAGGGATCTGGCTACTGGAAACTCAATACGTCCCTTTTGGCGATTGAGTAGTATAGAAAGTAGATCGAGATGTTAATACAGAGGGCTTTAACAGGTACCATCATTAATAACAAATGGTGGTACGCCCTATAAAGAGCCATCAAATATGAGTCTATTAGGTTTAGCATAAGTTTAGCTAAGAAGGGACGTAGAATAGGAGATGGTCTAGTTAAGGAAGTTGAAGAAGCCTGGAGGACTGGTAATGCGGACCAAGCGAGGGTGAAAAGACTGGAATTAAACCAGCATCTTGAAGCCCAACACATGGGAAGTATTTCCAGAGCTAAGTTACGTGCGATGGGAAGTGAAGGAATCAAGGCCGCTGGATGGGCCCGAGTGGTGGAAGCTCGGCAACGAAACAGTTCCACTATTCGGTCTTTGACGAATCAAAATGGTGTATTGGTAAACGAACCCAAGAAAATGTGTGAGGCCTTTCGGGAGTACTTCGCCCAGCTGTTCGGGGGTGACGGCGGTCCTGGTGGTGAGAGTGCCCTCTAGGACTTTCTTGTCGGGCTGCCATGTCTCTCAGGGTTGGATGCGGAGTCTTGTGAAGGACCAATCACGCCTTTGGAGGTGATGGAGGCTTTGGCCGACTGTAAAGCGGGTAAGTCGCCGGGACTTGATGGTCTTCCGTACGAGCTGTATAAATGTATGCCAGACTTGCTCGGGCATCTACTGGCTGACGTGTACGCGAACTGGCAACAGAATGGGTTTATCCCCATATCTGTGCGCCGGCGAGTAGTGACATAGGTCAGAAAGGACCCGGACAAGGGGGACGTTATAGAGAATTTCAGGCCCATCATTCTGTTAAACGCAGAAGTGAAGATTTTGGCCAAAGTCTTAGCAAAAAGGTTGGCGCGTGTCGCGAATGGTATAGTCGGGGAGGCACAGACATGTGCCATCCCAGGCAGAACCATTCAGAATGCCCACCATCTTATTCACTATACCATAGAGAGGGTTGGTAATAAATCTGGCAAAGGTGGGGCATTGGTACATTTGGACCAGTCTAAAGTTTTTGATAGGGTTGATCATCGATACTTGGCGACTGTGCTTGTGCGGTTTGGCCAGGGCCTTGGCTTCCTCAGGTAGTTTATCTCCTTGTACCACAACATTGACTCGATAGTTCCGGTGAACGGTTTCCTTTCGAAGCCGTTCTGCATCAGGTGCTAGGTTCGTCAAGGATGTACGCTCTCACCACTTTTGTATGTGGTGGCTCTCGAGCCCCTACTGCGAAGGTTGAGTGGCATTCCGAGAGAACCAGATCTAGAGGAGTTTATTACGGCTTACGTGGATGATATCACTATCACCGTAACCTCAGTAGCATGCCTACGTGAAGTGATTAAGACTATTGAGGCTTACGAGGAGGTGGCAGGAGCAAAGATTAACAGGGAAAAGTCGGTCGGCTTGCAGCTCGGCACCTGGGTTAGCAAGTCAATGCCTTCAGACAGCGTTGTTGGGCGCTGGATGGAGGGAACAGACAATCAAAAGATAGCTTAAACTGTGCTCTAAATGGAGGTGCAGTCCAATCCTATTTTATGGACTCAACCATGTTCTAAAATAAGTCGAAAGGTAAGCTACTATAAATCGGCAAGAACTTTCCGGACAACCCAATACTAAAACCTGAAAAGACATTTAAACATGCTGAAAAATGCAAACATTGCGTCGTAAACTCTGGGGGAAAAAGCAACATAGAAATTCCCAATGACTGCAGAAACGCTGGCATGATATAGGCAGTTCTAACCAATGTCAAATAGGCCTTGAAATAACTCAAAGACAGATAACGATCCAATGTCGAAAAATAATAAAGTGGAAATCCCCAACTGCAGCTCCATTAAAAGAGTATTATTTACAAATGTTATAACTTGCCGTGAAATTCTAACTGCAAAATTGAATGATGCTGTGTATAAAGCTATTAAATGAAATAAGATAATTCTGAATTTAAAGAAAACCAGTCATTGTAATGTTGATGTTAATTAAGCACTAATGAAAAAAATCCTCTCCGTTGAAATTGAGAACAGAGGTCAGTTAAGTAATGTTCGATGAATTCGCATAACGCCTCGTGAACAGAAGGGATACCTCATAAAGGACATGCGATTCAAATAGGCTTTTCTACTGTAGGCACAAGGCCCGAAATTTTGGGGGAGGGGGCCAGTCGATTAGATCAACCCCAGTACGTAACTAGTACTTAATTTATCGACCCGAAAGGATAAAAGGCAAAGTCGACTTGGGCGGAATTTGAACTCAGAACGCAAAGGCAGACGACATACCGGTAAGCATTTCGCCCGGCGTGCTAATGTTTCGTTTTTTTCTTTATTGCCCACAAGGTGCTAAACATAGAGGGGGACAAACATAGACTGACAAAGGGATTAAGTCGATTACATCGACCCCAGTGCGTAACTGATACTTAATTTATCGACCCCGAAAGGATGAATAGCAAAGTCGACCTCGGCGGAATTTGAGCTCAGAACGTAACGGCAGACGAAATACCAATTTCTTTACTGCCCACCGGGGGCTAAACATAGAAATGGACAGAACAACTGATGGGATCAGTAATGCGATATGATTTTACGTTAAGTGTGACTTTTAAAAATTAAATAAAATATAAAAAATCGGATGAAATTAACAATACAGGGACAATACAAATGAAGCGATGATCAGGCCATGCTCCAACTCCACAAGCCCCGATCTATCGCTGGTACCTTTTTTTTTGTTCTTTTTTTCCCGTCTATTCACACAGTTCCCTGCACGCACAACACTCGTGCAACATGCTTCCATCTCTTTTAGAACGTACACCGACAGACATCTCTTCTCCAGCCACATCTTCCTTTTCAAATGAAAAGTAAAAAATGATCTAAATTGTGGCCAGAGATAAACTTGCCTGTCTTAATTCCTTTTATCCTAGTCTTCCATACTACTTCTTTCGCTATTGCTACAACCGTGAGAAAACAATTCTTACCTTCGTTGGTTAAAACTCCTGGTGGGTCAATTTTTATAATTGACACAGTTGACAGCTGTACTCTTCCTTCGCCAGACAACAGGTGTTCAGCATAAGCCTACATTTTAGATATCTCTGGACACTGAACAATAACGTGGGAGACGGTTTCCCTGTGTCCCCCGCATCTTGGAAAGGTCGGCGACTGACGCTTACCGTGTCTTACGAGCTTATACCAAACGGGCAAGGCACCTCTGTAGCATTGCCAGGTTAAGGACTTTTGGAAGTTGTCCAACGTTCTCAGAATAGTCTTAATGGAAAAGATTTCAATTCCTTTGATGACGTAAAAAATACCTTGATGAATTCTTTGCCATGAAACCACCTCAATTCTGGGAAGAGGGTATTTTTAAGTTAAAGGAAAGATGAAGACGTATTGTGCAACAAAATGGTTCATATTTGGTTCATTAAAAATGTAATGGCAAGTATTTATTGACCTTTTTCTCTCCTTTAAAAATCGGCACGAACTTTCCGGACAACCCCAATAGTAATGCTTAAAATATATATTTGAAATGCGTTTCTTTCTTTCAGTCATTTTTAACGATAAGTTTTGTGTGTCACGTAAACCTATTGTTCTTGAAGCACAAAAAATATTTCTCCATATTTTTTTTATTATTTCAGACGTTTTTTTTTTGTTTTACACTTTCATTTATTTCAGACCATGTTGGCGCAACCCCAGCTTTTAGGTTCTTTTATCATTGTTCAGGTACTATTTTTTTTTTCTTTTTCTGTTACAACATTCAGATTTTCGGTATCAACTACCCGAATCATCACGTGAGTTCTAATGTAAATGCATATTAACTTTAATGTAGAATTATATTCATTTTACCGTATTATATTAACCTTGCAAGACGGCGAGCTGGCAGTATCGTTAGCACACTGGGCAAATACTTAGCGGCATTTCGTCCGTATTTACGATCTGAGTTCAAATTCCGACCTGGTCGATTGTGTCTTCCATACTTTTTGGGTCGATAAAATAAATAGCGGGCAAATACTGGGGTGGATGTAATCGACTAGCATCCTTCCCCAAAATTCCAGGCCTATAACAGAAAGGATTATATTAATATTGTTGTATATTATTTGCCTCTATTGCAATTTATGGATTTGTCTGTCTGATGCATTGCACAATCCACAAAGTGCTGTTTTCTGATATTTCTATTTGCCTTCTTTTTAATCGTACTCAACATTTTCTGAATATTATTTTCATGTTAATTTTATTATTGTTGTTGCCGTTGTTGTTGCTGTTATTGATGTCGTTGTTCATTCCAGATTATCCACAACTCTTCAGAGCGTTGCATCTACAACCATTTTGCCTTGTATTTATTTAGTTATTTACTTTGTAGATTAGAAATCCATTATCCAATGGTACCTTTTTTAAAACGCACGATATTATTTCGCTACTACTTCTATCAAATTGGATAACAATGTAGAACCTCTTTAACTGACGATTGTCCTTTTCTAGTAATATATAATCATGAAACGGTGGCGAGCTTGCAGAATCATTAGCACGCCGAGCAAAATATTCAGCGGCATTTCGTCCGTGTTTACGTTCTGAGTTCAAGTTCCACCGAAGTCCACTTTGTCTTTCGTACATGTGTGGTCGATAAAATAATTACCAGCTGCACATTAGGGTCAATGTAATCGACTCACCTCATCCACTGAAATTTCTGGCCTTGAGCCAAAATTAGAAACCAATATGTAATCAGAATAAAAAACTTCCAAAAAGGTTTGTATAACTTTCAGCTCTGTACCTGATGTTGCTTTAACAAACTGTGTATCCTGCCTGGTACTACTTCAGCGTACTATTCACCATGTTGACTAGTATGTTTCTTCAGTAATATGTGCAGCATAAATCTACACCTGGAGCCCAGGCAAACACTTCTAGTGTTTATTTCCCTCAGTAATAGTCTTCAGCTAAGAAAGTAATGCTAACTCAATACTCTATTACGAAACCTATTGCTTTATAAATATATCTCAAGAGTTTTTAACACTAACTTTAAAATATGATCATTCTTTGGTGCAATCAAAATCCTCATGTTTACATGGTATTGTGAAATGATTTTAACATCAATTTTCACATATTCTAGATTTTACTTTCTCTCTGAGCCTTTCAGCAATTCTAAGCATTCGTTGCAAATTACAAGATTTTTGTAGTTTTACTTTCCCTAATTACTAGCCCTAAGTTTTATAAATATATCTGCCTGTTCTTATTAATATTCAATCTGTAACTGTAGCTTCTTTCATTTCCAGCAAACTGACGGCTTATTATCTTTCAAACTGTAGTTGCAAATTTCTATAATATGGCTTTCCTATATTTTTAATTCATCATACCAATTCATCTTGTTTGTTTGTAATTACTTAGCAGTTTACTGAGTGAAAAATTTCATAAATCTTTCAAGATTCCACTGTCTTTTCTAGATAACTTTTCTTCTATTTCAAAACCTATTCATTACATTTAGTATGCTGGCAATCACTCCTTTGAATGTTATGCATGCATACATATATACATGCATGCATGCATAAATACATACATACATACATACATACGTACTTACATACATATATATGTATGTATTTATAAGTATATATATGTATAAATATATGCATTTATATGTATATGCATATATTTGTATATGTTTATATGCATTTATATGTATACGCATATATTTGTATGTTTATATGTATGTATATGTATATATTTATATGTATGTATATGTATGCATATATTTATGTATGAATAAATATATTTACATACATGTATACACGCACGCACACACGTGTATATACATCTACAAACAAACATACACATATATGCATACATTTACAAACACATACGCATACGTGTGTGTGTGTGTGTCTGTCTGTCTGTCTATCTGCCTGTCTGTGATGACAGTTCTATATTTTACCTATATTCAACATCATTTCTACTGCCTTTCTCATTTCCCAATGCATATATTATTTCTGCACCAGCTCTTACACCAACTTTGGTTTTGATAAGTGATGTAGGATTAGTTGAAGGTCATAACCCAATTTTTACTTTAAGCAGTCTGTAAATTATTTCAACTTAACCATGGCTCGACAATAGAAGAACATTCCATCATTCTTCTATTCAACAGTCACAATTCTTAATTTATTCTTTTAACGCTACGCTTTCTTTTCTGTTCTTCATTTTCATGCCGGGACGTGTTCTTTTTTTAATCCCTATTTTAATTTCCATAGTTAGTTCTTCGTTCAGATCTTTGTAACTTCTTTCGTAAAGTGAGAGAAAATTGATTTAATGCATTTTACAAAACAGAAATGATGAATGTACTCAATCTTCTGTTGTTGCTTTTTTTTCCAATCAACTGGGTTTATATTACAAACGTTGAGTAATTATATGATGTTATCATTATACGAATTAAGTCAACAGAATCGACGTCAGTCGTTAATACTCGAACGGCACAAATATCTAGCATTTCTATTAAGTGTTAACACAATATTATACTTTCAGTAATCAGTTCTGATTACAAATCCCATCTTTATCGTCGTTGTCATCATCATCGTTATCATCATCGTCATCATCAACGTCGTCATCATCATCATCGTCATCCTCCTCCTCCTCCTCCTCCTCCTCCTCCTCATCATCATCATCATCATCATCATCATCATTATCGGCGTCGTCGTCGTCGTCGTCGTCGTCGTCGTCGTCATCATCATCTATCGTTTTCAAAATGAGTGACTACAGCGTCATTTTGTTCCGAAAAGAAAACGAGGCGTTGAATGGCAGAATCAGTAGGACAAAGGACAAAATGTCTTTCATTGCTGAGTTCAAGTCCGACTGGAGTAAACTTTATCTTTCCTCTTTTTCTTTAGTCGATGTTAAAAAAAGAGGCCAATTAAATACTGGATTCTATTTTCTCATTAATGCCTAACTCATTAATGCCTAACACCATCACCACCACTACCATTCTTATTATCATTATTACTATTTCTATTTATTATTAAAATATTTTACTAAATGTTCTTTATTTTCCACTTTTGTCTTGTACTTGAGATAATCATAAATATGTGGTTGTTGACGGAAATAGTTGGGTAGCAGCTTGGAGAATAGATCAAATTCTACAGGTTGGCAGATGGTAGGGAGGTCTATAGATTCGGCAGATGGTAAGGAAGTCAGCCATATAGACAAAATAATCTTCGCACCCTTTGGGTCAGCGGAGGTCAAATGTGTTTACTATTGCCAGTGACCACTGAAAGCGCTCCTTTAGCCTTGAAAAGAAGCAATTCAACCTGTTCTATTTGTAATTACTGGTAGTCTTTGGGAATAGTAAGAGGAAGAGATGTTTACCTTGTTGGATTTTTTAATTTCTGAATTTCTTTTTCTTTTTCTTTTGGAATGTTTCTTTCTTTTTAAAAGTTTTGCTGTGGTTTACAGTTTTGTAGTTGTGCAGTATGTATACATTGATAGGTGCTTACTTCCTTAATTTTTTATCGTGCATTTAATTGTGTTGTTGTAATAAAAGGCATGTTTACATATTCTATTAATCGGGGAAGACAGAAAGATTGGAAATATTAAAGTTTCTAAATTTTTTGAAGTGTTCGTTTATATGTCTGTTCAGAGAAGACTGTGGGTGTTTTATTTTGCTTTTTTTTTTTTTGTTTTTTTGCAATAAAAAAAATATGTTTACATTTTCGAATATTCAGGGAAAACGGAACGAAAAGAAAAGGAAGGTAAAATTTTTTCACAGAAAATTGTAGATATTAGGGTTCTAAAATTTACTGGAGATGATTTTTTGTCTATCCGAACACAGAAAACTGTAGTGTTCTTCGAATAAAGAGGATGTTTACATTTTCGAATACTCAGGGGAAAGGAAAGGATAAGCATTCACAGAAGTTGTAGATATTAAAGGTTTTAAAGCTGATTGTTCATGTGTTCGAAAGCTGTAGATATGTAAGTTCCTTAATTTATTTTGAGGGAAATTCAAAATACTCACAGGAAACTGTAGATATTCCAGTCTTTTAGATTTATTTTTCAGTTATCCTGCTGGGTTGTATTAGTGTTTCTGTGTCTTCTGCTGCTGACAAGTCAGAGTAGCGAAGAAACGTCCAGCCGCTGTCACGTCCAGCGGTATTATTATGATTATTAATATTTTTCTATGTTGTTGTTGTTGTTTTATTATTATTATTATTATTATTATTATTCCACTGCCTGGAATCGAACACGGAATCTTGGTGTTAGTAGCCCGTGCTTTTAACCACTACACCATATGCCCGTGGGCGAATAATAATAATAATAATAATAATAATAATAATAATAATAATAATAATAATAATAATAATAATAATAATAATAATAATAATAATAGCAACATCGAAAAAATACCTTAGGAATGAGAACCCAGGTTCGAAATTTCCCCAAGACACTTGATGAAGGCTGGAGGGTATATCAGCCGAAACGTGTTAACAACAAACAAGATGAGGACAAATATCCGTCAAATGTAAATAATGTACGTAATTTCTCATCTCTTAAATATAGAACTGTAATTAGATACATGTTGGAAAACGTATAAATTTGTTCAAGATTAAAAATCGCTCTCTGAGGATGGCGTAACAATATTTATACATTCTATAATTACTATTTTCTGGAAGGTGCCTATGTCTAGGACTATAGATGTAACTTTCCAATGTCTCTGCAGAAATGGTTGTGTATTATTCCAAGAATGGACATATTCTTTAATTATAATACAGAAAACCGTCAGCTGTAATCGAATATGGCTTGGTAACGTACCTTGCTTTTGCTGTTTTAGTTGTCTAAGAATTCGCAAGCAGACATAAACACTCACTCCTCCCTCCTTTCTGACACAGCGGCACATCCAGCTTGAGGCGGCTGGAGAAAGAGAGAGAGAGAGGCGGTGAGATGCTACACCAGTATTCAGCTTGTGCTCGTTCACAACCTAGACGGTAAAGCAAGCGCCTTGCACAAGAACACAACGAGGTGAGCTGTCCGGTCCAGAAACTAAACTCATGCCCTAATTATCAGGAACCAAACAACCTAACCACCAAACCTTTTCAAGCCTTCATTTAGCTGTTATAATGCTTTTAATTCAACACTCATATCAATACAATTCCTCTTAATTGCAGCTAGCTTTAGCACATTATATACATTTGATATTGCTGTGTCATTCATTAATATAATTTCGTAAATTTTAAAGAAAATTATTATCAGGTTTATTCTTTAAAATCCAGTTGTTGTTTGTATGGTAAGTGCTTGTACTATATTCATATTCTAAGACCGGTTCAGATTCATATATACCCTATAAGGCTTTTTGACTTTGACTTTTTCTCTTAAATGTTCAAACGCAGTGACCGGAAAGAGCTGATATGTTATAGAGTTTTGAAGTATTTCGCGGAAATGTAGATTAACTTGAATCTATGTAAAATATTTTTTCTTAGAGTAGAAAATATGCCATCAAGATGAAATGCCATTTATTCAAAAGAAATACATGCATACATACAAACATATATACATACATGCATACATACACACATGACATGAATACGCGCGCATATGCGTGCATATGTATATGTATGTATTTATGCATGCTTTCTCGATACTCTTGATAATGAAATTTATTCCTGTATCCAGACGTTGCGTTTAGGCTGGGTTTCTTTAGGCTGGGTTTCTTTATCCTGGCCTGTACTTCTATTTATTTGTAGATTATTCATTTTACGGAATATAGACCATGCAAAGGAAAGCCCTGATGGTTGTTTTTGTGGTTAACTCTTGGTCATTCTTGAACAAGATGCTCAATCGTTACAGGCATTTCTACTACGACCGTTCGATCTCAGCTTCAGATGCAACATAGCTAAGAGTATACTATCTAATACATTTTCCCCTTTATAAGATGGTAGACTGCCATTCCAGGAAAATTTTGCTACGAGTTTTAGGAACTTTATCGTTACTTTAAGTTTATGTTCCCTCTTTCTCTCTCTCTATCTCTCTCTCTCTCTCCCTCTCCCTCTCCCTCTTTTTCTCGTTCTTAACTTCGACCGTGTTATCTATAATCAGTATATCATTTTATGTTGACATATTTTTTTTTTAATTTAGATTTTAATTATTCTAAAGTTGAGAAGATATAGTGAACATACTTAATAACTATGAGTGTGGGTAAGGTCGTACATAATGAACAGAAGAGGAATGTACAATTTTGGAATTATCAAACTGTTCCAATCTCATAATCCTGATAGCATAATCTTTGCTAACGCAGAACACAACTAGGTTCCTCAGACTCTGCTTTTTATAAACACTAATAATGGCCTTCTTAAACTGCTCCTTGACATTCAATGACCACCTCCTGCCACGTCTTCTACATGAAGTCATCTTCGTAAGACTTTTTATGTAATAGTAATGCTTTACATATATTTCTAAAGAAAATATACACGGTCCATAGAATCCAAGTCATTTATGTTCCAGTCCAATGCTATAGAACCATATGTTATGGCGTACATTGCAAATGTGTTAATGGCACAGATGATATTCTGATATTTAGATTACTTTTGCAAACTTCTTTGAAAAATAATCTAAATAAATCTATTTATAAAATAAGTGAAACTCAAGTACTATGATCAATATAATTGACTGCTCCATCCACCAATATTCGATGCCTTCTACTCTTCTTCGAAGTCATTATCATTGTTGTTGAATTACTATTATTACCATCATCTTCATCATCATCATCATCATCATCATCATCATCATCATCATCATCATCATCATCATCATCATTATTATTATTATTATTATTATTATTATTATTATTATTATTATTATTATTATTAAGACAGCGAGCTGGCAAAATCGTTAGCACGCCGGGCAAAACACTTAGTAGCATTTCATCTTCCTTTACGATCTGAATTCAAATTCCGCGGAGATTGACTTTGCCTTTCACTCTTTTGGGTTCGATAAATTAAGTACCAGTGAAGTACTGGGGTCGATGTAATCAACCTAACCCCTCCTCCAAAATCTCAGGCCTTGTACTTTTAGTAGAAAAGATTATTATTATTGTTATTATTATTGTTGTATTAAACTCACAGCTTATATTGCTGGGTATGATGTAAAGTGTCAGCTGTCCACAGCCAACAGACTAAGGTGACATTTGTTTTACTGGTCATGCTTCAAGAACCCTGCGAGGAATTCATGCAGTTCCAAGCAATGCTGATTTGTGTAGGTGTTCTACCTTCACACTTGCAGCGATCTTTTTTTAGCCATGCTGGAAGTTGAGTGCTGATACTTCCAAGTGCACCAATTACTGTTGGTATCACGTCTACTCTTTTCATTGACAACTTTCGTATTTCCCACTTCAAATCGTCATAGTTGTTTATTTTTTTCTTCTTTAATATTGATTCTGTTGTCACCGGGGCATACTATGTCGATTACCATACATGTTCTTTGTTTTTTATTCACAACAATGTCTGGTTTCCGATGTCTGGTCAGGTAATCACACTGGATCATTGCATCCCACAGGATTTTGCGATTCTCATTTTCGGTGACTCCTTCTAAGGTTTGCTGATACCAAAGCTTTGCTCTTTGTAGGCCGTGATTTCCACAGAGTTCCCAATGGATCACTTTTGCCACGTTGTCATGGCGTCTTTTGTATTTGCGTTGTGCCAATTTCGGGCATTCGCTAACGACGTACCATACCGTTTCACTTCTCTCACCACACATTCTGCATTTGTCGCTATCGGTAGTGTTGCCTATTCTGCACTTCACATAGTTGGTCCTTAACGCTTGTTCCTGAGCTGCGTATATGAGTGCTTCTGTCTCTATCCTCAGGTCACTCCTCTTCATCCATAGCCACCGGTCCTCTCTGTCTTGGCGTTCACTTCTCTTGCAAACTGACCGTCCATTTTCTTTTCTTTCCATGCTTTTTCTTTTTTCTTCTGTTCATTTCTTGTTTAAATTTTTCTTTATTACACAATTTTCAGTTATGATGACACCGGACTTCTTCGTGTGTTTCAACAGCAGCACCACGGCATTTTTATATACCACCCTAGGCTGTCTCATCCTTCCTTCTGGACAACTACAGCCTATCGGTATCACTCTGTGATTTTTCTGGTCTTGACATCCATTTTCTTAATTTCTCTCTTTTGCCATTTTATAATTCCCACTCCATACCGAAGGGATGCTATCGCCCATGTATTAACTGCTTGAATTTTATTCCATCCAGTAAATTTTGAGGGCAGCACCAACCTCAGTCTTCAGAAATACTCCATCCTCAGTTGCTTTTTCATTTCCTTTTCCATTATCTCGTTGGCCTCTAGTACAGGAAGGTATTTGTCCCTTTCCGTTTTAATTTGCATAATCAAGTCTTTATTCGGTAATTCTGTTCCTGCTAGGAACTGTATCTTGCCCCTTTTTAGGTAGATTATTCCGCACTTCTTGAGTCTTAATTCCATTGTAACATCAGTACTAAATCAGTGGACCGTGTTCACTATTATTATTATTTTCATTAACATCTTCTTTCAATTCTGTTTCCATTTCTGACGCCTAGAACAAAAAAAAAACGGACTGTATACATTGGTAAGCCATTGAAACAAGCACACCAGGTTGTCCATTTAGAAATTCATATGACAGAGAAAAAGGGGAAGACAGAGAGAAAAGGGAAAAAACAAAAAAAATAGAAAAGTAATCAAATAAAGTATAGAGGGGGGAAAAGGAAATAAAATTTACAGCGACAATGCTCTTCTCAATGCGTGTGACGTACCAGTTAAGACAATCTTTTGCACTTCCTGCATGGATGGTAAGCCAGGGATCATTCTTAAATAATTTTCAGTTCCTTTTTTGATCATTCCAAGTGCTCCTACAATCACTGGTATTGTAACTGTCTTGAGATGCCACATCTTTTCGATTTCGATTAGCAAATCTTTATATTTTCTGAGCTTATCAAATTCTTTTATCGAGATATTATGGTCGCAGAATATGCTCATGTCAATAAATAAACAGGCTCTATTGCTTTTGTCTTTCACAACAATAGCTGGTTTATTTGCCTTGATGGTCTGATCTGTACATAGTGGGAAGTCCCACAGAATAGTTACGTTTTCTCTCTCAGTTACAGCCTCAGCGTGGTGCTTGTACCATTTGTCAGCAGTTTTGATTTTATAAAGCCGACACGTTAACCAATATTGTTTCTTTACCACTTTCCTCGCTATCTTTATCAGGTTCATTACAATTTATTTCTCCAGACGTTTGCGTGTTCTTGTGAGATGGTGGTCTTTCAATTAAGACCTGTGAACGGTTGGTTCGTCTAGTTGTTCATTTCCTTTCTGTCTTATATTTAGATCATTTTCTGCTGCTTGCTTGATCGCGCTTATTCCATTATCTGTTAGTCTTTTATTTCTGAAGATATCCCTCCTAACATTTGCCAACTTGTTTTCGTCCAAATGTAGTCTGCTGTCTTGATTTCGTCTTCTCCATATTTGATAAGAGTGTGCGGTTTGTATCTCATCAGATAGCTCGTCTAATGCATAATAATAGGCACATATTACTTCTGTATACTCTACTCTTCTCGAGTCCATTTGTTCCTCTTACATTTTTCTTTCTGTGTGGGTGTGGTGGTGGACTTGGAGGACTCGAGTTGAGGTAGTTCCCGTTCAAGTGACCATCCAGGTTCATATTCAGAGGAGAATGTGTGCCAGTGGATGACTTTTCGACCCCAGGCTGGCTCTCTTCTTAATCTTCCAGATTAAGGTGTACTGTTGAAGTTGCCTTTTTTGTTTCGTAAGACATATTTGTGCGACATTAAAATTATTAGTATTGAGCCCTGTATTGTAGAGACAGATGTAGAGACAGTTGTTGTCTCTGCCACTATTGTCGACTCCTTAGAACCCTCCTGATACTCCTTGCTGTGCTGTCCCTAAGAGACAAACTTTCTATGGGAGCTTTATTGGCCATTCTATTCCAAACTTCTTCAGTCATTTGTCTATATCTTTGCTTACTGTTCCCAACGCACCAGTTATTATAGGCACGACTTTTACTGTTCTCATGCTTGCTTTAAATTCTTCCTATTATTATTATTGTTATTATTATTATTATTATTATTATTATTATTATTATTATTATTATTATTATTATTATTATTATTATTATTACTGTTATTATTATTCACTGCTGACCTATTCAGACGTGTTTTGAAATCACCCTTCAAACTGCACGAGCTAATAATTTTTTAATTATTTTCTCATACAGAGAGATTTGAAGAATATGGAAAACTGCCTATGCAGATTTCAGTTTACTTGCAGATAAATTACATTCTCTCCTCTTATTTGTCTGCATACATATACAAAACTATTACGAAAATAGCAGCGACGCCCCCGAAAGAAAAAAATTAAGAATGAAAACTATCACACAAAAAACACCTACAAATAAGAATATTATGCAGGAAGACAAACTCGTTTAAACAAATAATAATGACTTTTCTATCGACAGTAACATTAGAATGAGCAATTCTAGTGATTTTCCGAAAATAAAAACAAGAATTTAGCACTTGCACACACGCATATATATACATTCACATACATGTGCACGTACACACACACACACACATATGCACACACATGAATGTACGCACATTCACACACACACACACATGCAAGGTTTTTTTTTTTGTTTGTTTTTCAAATGAAAAGATGATAGAAATTTGAATGGGGTACTAGTTTTGTCTTGAAATAGACTAGCTCTAGGCATGCAACATTTAAACGAAAGAAAATAGTATGACCGCATTATAATCAAATGTTTTTTTACCCTATACTGTCACACAGACACTTGAAAGAAGGAAGGTAACGCATCTATGCATTGCCACAGTCACAAAGGTTTCTTTGTTGTTCTACAGGGTAGGTTAAAAGTAAGTAGGTATTAAAAATTGTTTATAAAATCTATAATCCTTTTACAAATTTATTGCATCGTTCACAGAACCCGTGATCATCAGCTTTGCATAACTTTTTATTGTCGCCGGACGTAGTGTTGCATGCTTACTTTTCCATGTACGCCACCATTTCTGAACAAGAACACTGGAATTTCACACTTCATAGTGTGCTGCTATCTTAGCTCGCTCCTGTGCAGTCAAGTGACCGGCCATCTGGAAAATAAGAAATAAGACAATAAGAAAATAAGAAATCCCCATTAGTGTTGACTGTTTAAAAAAGGTTTTTGACATGCCTTCAGTGATGCTAAAAATTCTATAAGCAATTTCTAATGCCGTTACTTTCCACCCACCCTGTATTTATAGAACAATCTGAGAACAGTCATCGTTGATACTATGAGACATATATCGGGTAAGAATGATTATATAGCATTAGATGTGTTGTTTCTAATATTGAAGATAGGGCAAAGCGAAAATTGCGTCACACCCTTGTCTATAAAATAATCCCTCAGTATTTGAAATGAAGGAACACAATGACCCCAGTGCATGACATTGGTAACAACAGTGATCTCAAATACATTTGAAAACAATACTGGTTTCAAATTTTGGCACAGAGTCAGCAACTTTGGGTGCAGAGGGTAAGATTATATCGAACCAAGTGTTCATCTGGTGCTTCGACCCCGAAAGGGATGAATGGCGAAGTCGATCCCAGCGGAATTTGAACTCAGAGCATAAGGACAGACGAAATGCCGCTAAGCAGTTTGCCCGGTGTGCTAACAATTCTGCCAGTCCACCGCCTTACATTTGCAAGATATTGAATGCGACTTTAGACAATGCACTTACTTGAATTGAAATAGCTAATAAAAATGTTTAAAGCCTATTTAAAAGCGAACATTTTTTTAACAGCTAAAGATATTTGTAAATTTAGGTATAGATTTGCTGAGTTTTATTGACAGCAAAGTGTAGTTTTTCATTACCTGCGTACAATTTCAAATTAGAAATACGCAAGTTTTTCGCAAGTTTTTATGAAATATTTTTTTCGTAAATGAAAATAATTATTGGCTATTCGTCCTCACTATCAGTGACCTACTTGCCGGCACTTCCAGCAACGCCCAAACTTTCTGCAACCAAAAATCCTCGACTTGCAAAGTAGATACCTCACTTCCAACCAGAGTTGAAGGTTTAACGTGAGTGTCAAGGCTAACAGCAGCTGCAGGTCTAAGAGAAGGAGGAAAAGGAAGAGGAGCAAGAAGAAAAGGAGGGTGAAAGTGTGGAAGTAACGAGGTAACAGTCTTGAGAGCCAAGGACAAAACACGTTTGCTAGATCATGTTGAGTCACTTCAGTTCCAGTTCAAACTCCGCCTGCTGTGAGATCAGTCAGAATATACCAGGCAAGTACTGCGTTCGATTTCACCAATTCAGCCCTTTTCCAAAACTGTTCTGGCTATTGCTTTCTATAACGTTGTCGTTGCCCTATTTTGTTGTTACCATTGTATTGTTGTTGTAGTTGTTGTTGTTGTTGATAATGAGATAATGATGATGATGATGATGATGATGATGATGATGTAGTTTTTGTTGCTGTTATTAATATTGTTATTGCAAATTATGTTCACGCGTTTAGCAAAAAAAAAAAGAAGTTGAAAAGAGAGCGTCAGCCACCGCCGGTGGTCTGCTAGCAACAAGATCCTTGAAAACAAAAACAAATTCAAAAATGGGAAAACTTCAGTTTGTTGCTAATGCAATTCTACATATCATAACATGCATTCTTACATGCTTTTTCTTCACGCGAACGCGTCA
>NC_068984.1:42295237-42299044 GCF_001194135.2 Octopus bimaculoides | reverse complement strand
TATATATATATATATGTATCCATATATATGTATATACATATATGTATATCTATATATCTACATGCATATATAATCATACGTGTATAATGATTTTATATATTTTTTATATATAGTTGCCTCTGTATGTGCCACTATATGTTGCCTATGTGTATGTGTGTGTGTGTCCGTGCGTGTGCATGTATGTGTGTATTTGTGTTTGAGAGAAAGAGAGAGAGAGTGCATGTGCGTGTGTCTGTATAGTCTTTCTGTATATTTGGGTATATTCCTCACTGCTCTTGTCTGTCTTTTTCTTTAACTCCTTTTCCTATCTCTTCTTTTTTTCATTTTCTTTTTCTTCATCATCCTCTTATTTAACTTGTAACTGTTGTTCTTGCAGTTGTCGTCATCAGAAAGGTTGGTGAAGGGGAACTTAAATCTTTTTTCGTTAATTTGTAAACATGCCAAAAGTCTCTGGCGTGCGGAGGCGATTTCTGCATGAAAGCGAATATACAAACAAGCTTGCGGTGAGCCAAGACATTTACACAAACATATCGTACACCAGAAATTACACAGCTCAAATAACATACAGGGGGTCCCGATTGTTTTTAAGTGGGTGGGGCCTTTAGTCGAAGTCCCGCAATAAAGCCTGATACTGGATGGTTTTTGTAGCGGTTACAAGACTAACACAGAATGAGACGATTCTGTATGAGATGGTACCGCTGTCATAACAAAGGGAACACACGCTTCATGTTTGATCTACTAGGCTAGAACAAGAAAGGTATGAATTATTCGTTAAAACCAAATATATATATAGGGTTGATATACAATAAAGTTAATTGATATTTGTGAATAGAAAACATAAAGTCTAATTAATATGAAGTGGCATCAAGGCGGGCAGAGTGCTTAGCAGCATTTCGTCCATCTTTACGTTCTGAGTTTAAATTCCGTGAGGTCGACTTTGCCTTTCATTCTTTCGGGGTTGAGTATTACCGTCGATGCAATCGACTTAACCCCCACTCTCATTCGCGAAATTGTTGGCCTTGTTCCAAAATTTGAAATCGGTTGAAGTGACATTTAAAGGTAAATTTCCACTTCGTAGACACATTAATTCATGGCGGTTGATACACTGTGCTTAGGGGCCCAAACAGATAGAGGTGAACATGATGCACCATAGGAAGTTCATAAATGGTGGCCAAACGGTTATGGCAAACATTTTTGAAGTTAAAATAAATTATGATGTACCAAATCCTATCGCTTTAATTACGTGAAAAAATTGTTCAGTTGATTCCACTTTTACTGTCCATGGTAGGATTGTTATAAGATAGGTGTTTATAACTGTCTCATGTAGCTAATATATTTAATTTATTTTTGCAGTGACGACTAAAATCTATGGATATACCCCAGAGTAAAATTTAGTGTCTAAAGAGATTGTCTCCTGCTCAACAATTTCGGGAGGGCCAAAGAGAAACCCACTGGTTTTCATAGATGTTGTGAAGTTTGACCTCTTAGCCGTCTTGAAGTGATATGGACGGAAGCGTCGAATAGTATGTGGTTATGTGGTATGTGAATTTGTTAGGTAGTTGTCAGACGATCTGGTATGTGCAAAGACTGGTAGTTTGCTAAAGTTTGGTTTGGGAGTTGATAAAGAGATTAACGGTGTTTAAATTGTGATGATGAGGAATACATGTGGGAGATAATAGAAAGATTAAGATTTTGAAAGTTTAGGATAACCAGAGATTCAATTCTTGATTCAGCAACATCTGTATGAGTCGAGTGCGAGAGCAAGGTTTGGTGACTTTGAAGTCGCCAATGATGATGACTTCAGAAATGAGTGGAATAAGATGCAAAATGAGATATGCTGTATTAGTAGTTAGCTGTTGAGGAATTTCGGAGAGACGTAAACGAAATAAAAGAATTTAGAATAGTGATGTGGGTAGATTATGAACCAAATTAATTGGACATCTTTGTTGTTAATCTAGTTGAGAAAAGTTAGTGATGGATTCTACATATGAGCAGACACCACCTTTCAAAGGTGAACTTGTGGATTAGAGACAGATGTGGGTTGTTGATAAAGGTTGGAAGATATGCAGCTCAGAAAAGAACAGGATCTTTGGTTTGTATGATAATGTGATGTAGTTTAGTTTGTATTAGAGTCCACATATGATCATAAAGAAGAAGAATCGGCAAGTTCATTTAAACATTTTAAAATGTGTTTTTATGTTATTTGTTTGTGGGGAGAATGTTCATCTTTACCAATATATGTGTGTCCATTCAGTATCTTAGAAGTCAGGTCTCCTCTGAGGCGGTTATTTGGCGACTTTTATAAGTTTACAAAACTATCAAAGAGAAAGAAAAAAAAAGAAAGGAAGGAAGGAAGGAAGGAAAGTATATGAGGAAAGGGAAGAATAAAGAGTTAGGAATAATGGAAGAAGTAGGTGACTTAAAGAAATTGAATGTAGAATAGATGAGAATTAAACAGAAGTAAATTGGTGGAGATGAAACATCTCTATGCGAGAGAGCGAGGCGAAGTGGAAGTTAGTATATAAAAAGATTCAATTTGCGATCAAGTGACATTGTAATATGTCTCATCTTTCCACTGTTGCCGTTTATGCCGGCTTCGTACATTCGCTGGCTTTCAAACATCACGAAGCTGTCACTGCTCATATTTCTGCAAGATGCCCCCTTTAAATTCAAGCAAGACCCATGTCTTTGCATTTAATGACTTTACATTGTGTTTCCTTCACTATTCTCAATATTTTCATTTACACTATATGAATAGAGCATCTGCTTTGAGTTTTGACTTTGGAGCTTTCCATTCCTTCGCATTTCACTAGTAAAGATACAAATATTTCTTTTCTGTAGACAGGCAGATGGACACGATTCAGACCAAAAGAACGCGTACGATACCTTTTATTTCCACAGTAGCAGATCAAAGGTAAGATGTCAAATACGAAGGGATGCTGACAAGTTCCTGGCTTTAAGAGTATGGCGAAAGTCCTGCCTTCTGAGTTCTTTTGAAAGGCTTAGATATATTGAAGGACCGCTGCAATAAATGTGTGAATAAGAGAGAGAAATATGTTGAATAAAATGATAATTAACTGATCCACCTGTATTTTCTTTTACTCAAAGCCAGGAGCTTTATCAGCACGCCTTCATAATCTAAGACGGCAGACTGCGGTTAGGACAGTGAATGGGTAGTTTATGATACTAAACCGAATAAAAGATTAAGTCTACTAGCTAAGAACAGGAACATTTACACCGGTGTGCTTTCACACAGTTTCTGTCTTAAAAAATTGCCCTTCCAAGGCTTTGGGTCGATGCTAGGTTATATATAATAGAACTCATTGGTAAAGATAATGGGCAGTGAGATCGAACTTAAAATCCCGTAGTTGCAAATACCCATACCTACTTACAAAGGGTTGGCAAAAACTATGAACCACGTAAGGTTTCACTGCTGGTAACAAAGTGGTCAACGAGAACCAGTCAATATTTCTTGTAAGTATTAGATTATTACACTTCTGTTTATTACATTGGCTTTGATTCTGAGAGACGAACACCCAACCGGAACTAGATTTTCAACTACCACCCCGCCTTTTCGGGTGTTTCCAGTATTACCAAGTGAGAATGGTGGAAAGGGGATAATTGCTAAAACACGCCAAAGTGTTTCTGCTATTTGAGATGTGACATGTAAGATATCGGACTGTCTCCAGCGTAACTGTTAGTCCAATCTAATTACACTTGTGTATATTCTTTCATATTTACATTTCACACATGCGTTTGAGTAAATACACACACACACATATATATATATATATATATATATATATA
>NC_068984.1:42292116-42294444 GCF_001194135.2 Octopus bimaculoides | reverse complement strand
CATTTTATTCAGTGAAACAGGTTACCCACTTAAATATAAACACACTGATACATTTACATGTATGCAACTAATACGTACACACACATACGCACACATACCGCTGTGTATGTATGTGCATATTTGTTTGCTTATGTGTGTTTGTGTAAGTATGTGTGTGTAAGCGTGTATAAATATATATGTGTGTGTGTGCGTGTGTGTGTATATATGTGTGTGTGTGTGTGTGTGTGTGTGCGTGCGTGTGTGTGTGTTGTGTAGACCCCACGTTAGCTTAGATCGAGCACCTAGACCATAGTGGTACTCGGCGGAACGTTGAGCCGCAGCCCTTAAAACCAGCTTCACATTTATATCATAACTGCAGAAGCTAAAGCTTGCTTTGACCTTTTTTTTTTCAGGCATTTTTCTCCTATCTTTTTTCGAGCTGTATGTTGTTTATGGTAGTCGTCCGTGTACAACGCCTGTTATGATGCGTCGTGCGCTGCTTTGTTCTCTGCTAATAATTTTGATTTGTTGTAGCGCATGTACTTAATTAATCGTATGAACTATCTGTACTCAATTGTTGTTTTTTCTTCTTGGCCAATTGTGGATTTTGTGATTTTTCTAAGTTTATTTGTAAGTCATTCTACTTTCTTTATTGTGATGAGTTCAGTTTAATTTGGATCTGAGTGCGGAGACCCCCTTCGGTCACGATTGGCCATGGGATTGTACCTAGAAAGTAATCCTCCGAGGCACAAGTCCGGGTAAGGTTGTTTGTGAAAGGCCAGCAGTCACCCATACATACCAGCCTCCCCTCTCCACGCCACCAATGTCATCCAAGGGAAAGACAAATGCCGATACAGCTTGGCACCAGTGAGTGACGTCGCAACACATTTCTGCAGCTGAGTGAACTGGAGCAACGTGAAATAAACACGCAGCCCGGTCCGGGATTCGAACTCACAACCTCATGGTCGTAAGCTCGGCGCTTTAAACATTGAGTACATCTTGCATTTTTTATATGCTGTAAATGTCGCAGAAGAATTATCTGTAACTCCGAATGTTTTTCCTTGTATATGTCTCTGTGTATGTATATGTGTGCGCGCGCATGTATATGTATGTATGTATGTATGTATGTAAGAAAAAACAGACTATGGTGGTGGTCTTCATTGGCAAGACTTGTATGTGGGGAAAGTAACAGAAAGAATACACTGAAGTTGTTGTTGTTGGCACTCCGTCGCTTACGACGTCGAGGGTCCCAGTTGATCCGATCAACAGAACAGCCTGCTCGTGAAATTAACGTGCAAGTGGCTGAGCACTCCACAAACACGTGTACCCTTAACGTAGTTCTCGGGGATATTCAGCGGGACACAGTGTGACAAGGCTGACCCTTTGAATTACAGGCACAACAGAAACAGGAAGTAAGAGAAAGTTGTGGTGAAAGAGTACAGCAGGGTTCGCCACCATCCCCTGCCGGAGCCTCGTGGCGCTTTAGGTGTTTTCGCTCAATAAACACTCACAACGCCCGGTCTCAGTATACCTACCATGACTACCTGTATGATAAGGGTACATCAGGCACATACATCACAACCATATGTGCGTGACATGATGATCTCATATCATGATAAAGAGCGCATGACCTTGCAGGTGGGGGCCCAGTTAGAATTTTCTTCATGTTGAGTAGCCCATCTCGCTCAAAATGTCCTTGAATAGGGGTTGTTGAAGGATGTTGAACAAAACACCCATGTTTCCAGGGGTGATTTATTCAAACCCCAAAGAATTCCTTTCAACACATAGCTATGATGCTCCACCACTACTTCTGCTCATGATCAGAGATGCACATATCATCAGCCACTAAGAGACATGCTCAAGTAGTTAAGGTCAAGCAACTTACAAGCAAATCTGCGGTATTAAACAGAATATTTGCTGTAGCCCATCTCTTATACCAAGACAAAACATATGATAATACTTCTAATCAGTTATGATCAGAAGCCATGAGAGCTAGTGCCCGTTACTGCATCAGGGCATTTATTATTATTATTATTATTATTATTATTATTATTATTATTATTATTATCATTATTATTGTTCAGTAGTTTTATTTTATACCGTGCTTTCACTTCACTACCGAGCGCAGCTCTGTGCGCCTTGGGTATGTGCTGTGGTTTGCTGTGGTGCTCTTATGGTTACTGTATTGAAAGTGTTTTGCGTAGGATGTGTGCTGTGCCCAGTAGCGCAATTTTCTGTATGTTATATATATATTTGTAAGTCCTGGTGTTTTTGTTATGTATTTGTCTAAATATTTTTTTATTATACGTAAGGCACCTACTATGATAGGAATTGTTTCTGTTTTTAGAT
>NC_068984.1:42289882-42291211 GCF_001194135.2 Octopus bimaculoides | reverse complement strand
CCCACTGCGTCGCACCTTGGGCAAGTGTTTTCTACTATAGCCTCGGGCCGACCAAAGCTTTGTGAGTGGATTTGGTAGACGGAAACTGAAAGATGCCCGTCGTATATATGTATATATATATGTGTGTGTGTGTTTGTGTATTTGTCCCCCCAACATCGCTTGACAACTGATGCTGGTGTGTTTAGGTCCCCGTAACTTAGCGGTTCGGCAAAAGAGACCGATAGAATAAGTACTAGGCTTACAAAGAATAAGTCCTGGGGTCGATTTGCTCGACTAAAGGCGGTGCTCCGGCATGGCCGCAGTCAAATGACTGAAACAGGTAAAAGAGTAACACTTTCCTCTTTTGATTTACATAACCTACATTAGGAATCTACCTGGTTTTTGCCTATCTTGACTTTTATCCAATTAGTCCTCAACGCTTGATCTTGTGCCGCTACTAACACACTTTCTATCTCCGTTTTCAGCCTTCATTTCTGTAGCCATAAGTAAGTCTCCTTATTACTGTTTCCTGCAACTATCTTTGGGATCTACCATGCAAAGCCTTCTCTTGCCAGTCAGATAATCTTCCATTTTTTCTTGTTTAACCCTCTACCACCTTCCTCTCTACGTAAGTATAATCTTGTTACGCCTACTCTTTGGTAACACTTCTTTACTATTCATGCTTCAAGGACCCTGCAGAGAACTCTTGCAGCTCCAACCAATGATGATTTTTGTCGGTGTTCTATCTTTACCTTTTTGAGCCATGTATTTCTGTGAATAATTGCATGCATGTGCGAGCGCTTTTAATATTGACTTTAGCAAAATCTAAAAATGTAAAGGCTTCTTCCCAGAAATGTGCGTCAGCTTATGTAAGTGTATGCTTATGTGTTTGCATTTGTGTGCATAAAAGAGAAAGAGTGAGAGAGAGAGAGAGGGGGGAGAGAGGGAGAGAGACACAGAGAGAGAGGTGTGTGTATTTGTGTGTATGCTTGTGTGTGCATACGCGAGTGTGTGTATGCGTAATATTTTGTGTCTAGCTGTCAATTCTTCCAGCAAACGATATTCTGGCTTCTTCATGTTATCAATTTTCTAAATATATCACCATTAACAAGCCATATGGTCTGCATTCATGTATTATAATAATATACGCACTTTACGTATACAACGAACAGAATAATTCATACGAAAATCTCATGTGGACGGATCGCTTCCCCCGCCTTATTCTTTGTCTTTCTCAATCTCTCTACGCATTTTTCTGTCTATAACTTTCTGCACCTCTCACGCGCTAGCTAAAACACCTATAGTGTATATGTGCATATCAACACATGTATTTGTTTTTATATATATATA
>NC_068984.1:42286692-42289779 GCF_001194135.2 Octopus bimaculoides | reverse complement strand
ATAGACACATACAAATCTAGTGTGGCACTGTGGTCAATTGCATTCTTCTATAGCCTCAGGCCGTCTAAATCCTTGTGAGTGGATTTGGTAGACGGAAATTGAAAGAAGCCCGTCGTATATATATATATATATATACACACACACACACTGACCTACATACATACATACATACATACGTACGTACGTACGTACGTACGTACGTACATACATGCGTATGCCTACACACACTGACCTACACACATGCGCACAAACAAACAAAAAGAACGCAGCTCGGATAACGGACAGGGTTGACAACTATAGAAAAGGTTGCAAGACGCAACGAAAATTTTAGCAAAATAAGTAAATGAGTGAAAACTTTACCTGTGAATGTGTTAAATTATAAGGCACTAAAAGAGAATGCCTCTCATCAGACACAATAGTATATATATACTGGCCTACAAAAAGGCAGCACGGGTTTTGTAGCATAGTGTTAAGACAGAAATAAATTTACGCACTCGAGAAATGCACACAACCTTTCGTTTACAAGTGTCATTGTTTTATTTCGACTTTTTGTAACTGTTGAACAAAGGTTGCGCACTAGTCCACTGTTTGCTTATTTATCCTCACTGCATCCTCACCGCTTTAGATGATTGTATGAACATCTCTAGCCTTTTCAGCTAGATGATGTACTCAATAGCAGAAAGAATGGAAATTCTAGAAACGCATGTGATAACGAATTCTGTTAAACAAACGCGTGAAATTTTTGAACTCAAGTTTTTGAGTAAAGGTTTATCGGCAAAGAGAACTATATAAATGTTGGTTGAAGTGGCTCGCTACAGGGTCAGTGCACAACGCCCCAAAACAAAGAAACCTTGTAGTTCGAACGCTAAACGTCGATGTTATTCAGGACATTCGTCAAGGGATTACTCAAAATCCAAAGAAGTCAACACGTAAATTGGCGCAGAAGTCTCTCATAAGCAGGGTGTTGAAAAGTTTAAAGTTGAAGACTGATCAAACAGCAATTAAAAGATGACAAGAGCAAACGAGTAAATTACTGCACATGGTTTCTGAATAGCTGTTAGACCCACCGTATTAGAACCTAAAATTAGCGGTTCGGTAAAAAAAAAAAAAAAAAGATGAATAGAACGTGTACCAGGGTTTTAAAATAATTATTAGTTCGTATAAACTCTATACTGGCTGCTCTCCAATGATTGAAAGAAGTAAAAGATATAAAATAAAATAAAGTAACAACTAGGAGAAAGAGAAAATACAATGTTTGGATAAACAACAAGCCTAAACAAAATATTATGTAAAATAAAATAAACTTAATTAACTATAGTAGTAATTTTAAAATTAATGGATTCTAAATTGCTATTAGAAATTTCTGGGTGGCGATAATGCAGACTCTTTTAGGTAATGGTTTTGTAGCGAAATTAGAGATACATATTTAAATTTGTAGCTGCTAGTTTAATTTTAAGCATAGTCTAATTGTATGCACCTGCTTGCTAATTTCTAAGTGGACATGGTAGTATACAATTACTAGTTTACATCTGGAAAGAGAATAGGGTAACATCTTAATATAAATAGTGTAGGTATATGAAGCGCAGTTTGGATATATGGATAAATCAAACTTTCTTAAGTACTCATTACTTATTTTTAAGGATAGAAATCTAGTTCTGACCGTTATTATAGAGTCTAATGCAAGTAATTAACTAAAATAAGCGGTTTGCTGAAACAGTAAAATATATCTAAATCTGCAGTGCCGAGCTGATCAGCTTACAAATAAAGAAACAATATTAATTAAATAACCTAGAGCTAATGAAAATGCGCCGTAAAGGAATGTATTGTGAGAGATTAGGTATATAGAGGAATGAAGAAATATACTACAATATGAAGAAATAAAGAATAAAATGTCAAAATAAAAATATCACATTGGCCAGCGATTAAAAACGTGCGCGTGCGCACACACACACACACACACACACACACACACACACATATATATTTACAGTGAGGGAGAGAAAAGAGAAAGAGAAAGGAGAGAAAAGAGAAAGAGAAAGGAGAGATAGACAGTTTTCTATATGTATACATTATCTTTTACTTGTTTGGGTCATTAGACTGCGGCCATGGTGGGGCACCACCTTGAAAAATCTTTAGTCAAATGAATCGATCCTAGTACTCTTTACTTTTTTAAAGTCTGGTTCTCATTCTATCAATTTCTTATGCTGAACCGCATACACACACACGCACACACACACACACACACACACACACACACACACACACACACACACACACACACACACACACACACACACACACACACACACACACACACATACACATATACATATATATATATATACGACGGGCTTCTTTCAGTTTCCGTCCACCAAATCCATTCACAAAGCTTTGATCGGGATACGCACACACGCACACACATATATATGTGCAAACACACACATATATATGTGCAAACACACACATGAAGGTGCATCGAACAGTGGCTAGAGCATCGAGTTTACAATCATGAGTTTGTGAGTTCAATTCCCGGACCGAGCTGTGTGTTCAGTTCTTGAGCAAGACATTATTTCATCAGTTCACTTAGCCTTTCCACGTTGGCGTGGAGAAGGAAGACTGGTATGCATGGTATACTGATCTTCCACAAACAACCTTGCTCGGAATTATGCCTTAGAGGAGAACTTTATAGGTGCAATCAGTAATATATATATATGTATATATATAGTAGCACTTCGTCGGCTACGTCGATGAGGGTTCCAGTTGATCCGATCAACGGAACAGCCTGCTCGTGAAATTAACGTGCAAGTGACTGAGCACTCCGCGAACACATGTACTCTTGACGTAGTTCTCGGAAAGACTCAGCGTGACAAGGTACAACAGAATACAGGCACAACAGAAACAGGAAGAAAGAGTGAGAGAAGGTTGTGGTGAAAGAGTTCGGCAAGGTTCGTCACTACCCCCTGTCGGAGCCTCGTGGAGCTTTAGATGTTTTTGCTCAATAAACATTCACAACGCGATCCTACGACTGCGTATTCGCTGCCCTAACCACTGGACCATTGCACCTCCACCTACATATATATATATATA
>NC_068984.1:42285501-42286421 GCF_001194135.2 Octopus bimaculoides | reverse complement strand
AGAGAGAGAGAGAGAGAGAGAGAGAGAGAGAGAGAGGGGGAGAGAGAGAGAGAAAGAGAGAAAGAGAGAAAGAGAGAGAGAGAGACACACGCACGCACACGCACGCACACACACATACACACACACACTCCTGCTGATCTAACTCATTTATACACGAGATTGTATCTTAAATAAATAGACTTCTATTCATGTTGACAATTTTAGTTTCTATAATTATTGGTGTGTTGAATCGTCAGTTGTTTATTTTTAAGCCACGCTCTCATACCGACATGTGCGTATTTATCTGTGCATATATTTGTATGATTGTGTATATAGATGTAAGAATATATAGTCATACAAATATACGTATTTTAATCCAATATTTACATTAGTAGCTATATCTACTTCGAGTTCAACAGCTAAAAACTAATTATATATATGTATATATGTATGTATGTTGTTATTTTTATATGCTTCTGAGCGTATAAATGTGTGTGACGGAGGGAGAGGAAGTGCTAGAAAGGTATGTGAAAGTTACTATGCAAAGAATATATTTGATAACCCCACCGTCAGTAGTTAGCCTTCTATTTTCAGCGTGCATTTAAGCATATATTGAAACCCTGTGGTAAACCGCACTTAATCACATGCTGTCTCAATATTTCAATAATACATATAAGTCGGTGAGGTGGCAGAATCGTTAGCACGCTGGGCTAAATGCTTAGCTGCATTTCATCCGTCTTTACGTTCTGAGTTCAAATTCCGCCAAAGTTGAGTTTGCCTTTCATCCTTTCGGTGTCTATAAAATAAGTGACAGTTCAACGCTGGGGTCGATGCAATCGACTTACCTCTTTCCCCTGAAATTGCTGACCTTATGCCAAAATTTGAAACCAATATTTCAGTTACATATGTGTTAGTACGTATATATATATATATATATATAT
>NC_068984.1:42283258-42285424 GCF_001194135.2 Octopus bimaculoides | reverse complement strand
ATATATGCCAATAAGCGGAGGCGCAATGGCCTAGTGGTTAGGGCAGCGGACTCGCGGTTTCGATTCCAAGACCGGGCATTTTGAGTGTTTATTGAGCGAAAACACCTAAAGTTCCACAAGGCTGCGGCAGGGAATGGTAGCGAACCCTGCTGTACTCTTTCACCACAACTTTCTCTCACTCTTTCTTCCTGTTTCTGTTGTACATGCATTTCAAAGGGTCAGCCTTGTCACACTCTGTGTCACGCTGAATCTCCCCGAGAACTACGTTAAGGGTACACGTGTCTGTGAAGTGCTCAGCCACTTGCACGTTAATTTCACGAGCAGGCTGTTCCGTTGATCGGATCAACTCGAACCCTCGTCGTCGTAACCGACGGAGTGCCAACATTGTATGCCAACATGTATGTAAATATATATGCATATATATGTATATATGTGTATAAATAAGCATGTATGTGTATGCATGAGTAATAGGTTTAAGAACGGAAATTTTTTGCCTAATAATATAGTAAGAAGTGCCCCATTAGTCTATAGTGAGAAAACACAAAAACGACTGAATTTATTTATTATCCATTCTTTCTGTACTATTCTCGTCTGACCTTTTTATTCTTTCTGTTTTGAAAGCATAATTTCAAGCTCAATATACATGCATAAATTTTAAATTAAAATTTATACTGATTTTGAACTCAGAACATAAAGACGAACGAAAGTCGCTCAGCCCGGGGTGTTAACGATTCTGCCAGCCTGCCACCTGAAATAATCTTATAAATCCTTTCTACTATTGACACAAGGTCTGAAATTTGGGGGAGGGGACTAGTCGATTACATCGACCCCAGTGTTTCGCTAGTACTTATTTCATTTACCTCGAAAGGGTAAAAGGCAAAGTTAACCTCGGCAGAATTTGAGCTCAGAACGTAGCATTTCACTCGACGTGCTAAAGATTCTGCCAGCTCGCCACCTGAAATAATCTTAATAATTCTTTCTACTATAGGCACAAGGCCTGAAATGTGGGGGAGGAGACTAGCTGATTAGATCAACCCCAGTGTTTCACTGGAACTTAATTTATCGATTCCGAAAGGATGAAAGGCAAGGTCGACCTCGGCGGAATTTGAACTGAGAACGTAGCGACAGACAGAATACCGCTAAGCATTTCGCCCGGCGTACAACAATCAATGCTCAAGTCTACTGTCAGCAATTAGAGCGTTTGAACCAAGCTTTGAGGAAAAAAGACCCGCTTGAGTGAATCGAAAAGGAGTGGTGTTTCATCAGGACAATACGCGACCCCACACTGTAAAGATCACATCACAGAAGATCGAAGAGCTTTGTTGGGAAAAAATTCCTCATCCACCTTATTCTCCCGTCCTTGCTCCTTCAGACAACTTGTTTCGTAATTTACAGAATCATTTGGGGGACATAACTTTTGCAAGCCTGAAGGAGGTCGAAACTGACGTTTCAGAGTTCTTCGCTTTGAAACCAAAAGAGTTTTACATTGATGGGATTTAAAAGCTTGTAAATAGATGGAAGGAATCATAGATAATCAGGGAAAGTACATTGATGATTAAATTTCAATTAAATATAAGATTTTGATCACTTGTTTTCTTTATTCAAAATTCGGACAGAACTTATGGGATGACCTGATAAATGCAAAACAACACCACGGAGGAATCGACGTAAGCTTAAATAATAAACCGCAATATGGCGAGGGATTAATGGACACATTTGAGAGGAAAGTTTAAGTCATCGATATCTCAGAAGGTTCACAGGTCTAGATACTGACAAGCATTTTGCTCCGGCTTTGTATCGATTCCATGGTTCGGAATCCTTGTAATACTTATAGCAATGGTGATGACGATTAGGGAAATGGTTATAAAGATAGTGATGATAATAGAGGTGATGCGACTGATGATAAGGGGGATGGGGATAATGATTATTTCTTTGATGACCACGTGGTTATTCTAACAATATATATTGTCATTACTAGTAGACAATAAAATTCAATTGAAATTTACGAAAACTGCGTCTATTTATCTCGCTTGCTTTCGCTTTATCTATCTAACGTTCTCTCTCTCTCTCTCTCTCTCTCTCTCTCTCTATCTATCTATCTCTCTCCCTCTCTCTCTCTCTCTCTCTTTTCTCACTCTTTCTCTCTCACTTTCTTTCTCTCTCGAT
>NC_068984.1:42280390-42283116 GCF_001194135.2 Octopus bimaculoides | reverse complement strand
TATATATATATATATATATATATATATATATATATATATTCAGAGATAGAGAAAAACATGTGTGTCTATGTGTGTGTGTAATTGTGTATGAGCGCTTGTATGGTGTGTATATGGCTGTATTTGTCTATGTACATGTATCAACGAAGAGTCTGGGTAAAGAAAAGGTCGAGAAAGACAAAGACAGATGGAAAGGAAATGGGGATAAGTGGGGTGGAGGAAGTGTATTTGAAGGAATGAAATGGGTGCATTGCAGCACTACCTTCTTTAAGCGTTACAGCAGATATACATATAAAGCATTTTCACCATCAATCATCATCATGACCATCATCATCGCCATCATCATCACCATCATCATCATCGTCAGCAGCAGGATTAGCAACCCTAAATGCATTATACAACATTCAGTGCATCTGTCTACTGCATAAAATCGGACTATTAATTCTCCACGCCTCGAGAGCCTCAGCTATGTGAGGCTTTTTATTATTAAGCTATGCAAGTTGTCTCACCATCAGGCCTTTCGTATGGAATTACTAAGAGATCTTTTACTCTCTGTCGAATCATCACCACTATCAGCATACCAATGATTATTCTTCTACTTTATATATATTCCGCACTGATATACACACGCACACAGCCATACATATGAAATTGTAATGTATCTTTTCTAGTTTTAATTATATGAAATCTTCCTGTAAAGAAGGAACTGATTTCTAACAGAGATACAAAGCTCCGTCATTGGAATGTTGAGAACTAAAACAAATTCACATTTTGAACTTGAGAAGAGCCTTGTGCTTTTTTTACTATTCCACTTGCAGATTGCATTTGTGACGTACGTGTTAGTTGGTTGATTTGTTTTCATGAAAACCCCAACTTAATCAGATTGTGACTTAGACACTTACAAAACCATGTGCATCGATTATTGTTGGTATAAATACAAATTTATAACCTGGGTATAGAAGCTAGATGTTTTGAAGCAGTTGTTTATAATTATCCCTCTCTCTTTGATTTTCGAAGAGATAGTCACATTAGTATGTATGTATGTATGTATGGATGTATGTATGTACGTATGTACGTACGTACGTACGTTTGTATGTATGTATGTATGTATGTATGTATGTATAAGCATTTTTATATGCTTTTAGAAAATCATGTCTACATATGTCTACAAAATCATGTCTACAAATTTGAAAGCTTTATCAACATTGGACTAAAGATATTCATTGTAAGATATTCATTGCAAAATAACATTGCACTAAAGATATTAAGACTGAAGTAGTAGAGAGGGAAGTGTTCTTCCTGAGTGAATTTGTAAAAAGGTGAGTGTGACAAAAATGATTATGATGAATGCACTTACTCATGTGCCTGTAGATTGGAGAACAACAGATGGGCGAAAGCTAGTGCTCTTAGTGATCAGGGTGATCTTGTATCTATGGGGCTTCTTGATTGGCTCTAGTTGGAAGTTCCCCTGCATCAAGAAGACTGTATTGTTTATATGTGCTCATACTTTGTATACAATGTATATTTTGCCTCATTTTCCTCTCCTCTTCCTTTCCCTAATCTTTTATATACCACCTCAATTATAAACTTTTCTTTTAATGTCCACTTAATTGATGCCCTGTGGGAAATAAAAGAAATCATCATCGTCACCGCCATCACTACCACCATTATTGTTGTTGGTGAGTGAGAGAGCAGCGCACGCCATCAAAGTGACACTGGGGTACAAATAACTCAATATACCCATCATGACTACCCGTCTGATTAAGGTACACCAGGCACATGCATCGCAACGATATGTGCGTGACATGGTGACCTCATATCAAGTTAAATAGTACATAATCTTGCAGGTAGGGTGCAACTAGAATTTCTTCAGGATGAGTAGCCCATCTCGCTCAAAAGGTCCCTGAAAAAGGGCTATTGAAAGATGATAAACGAAACGCCCATGTTTTCGGGGGTGAATTATTCAAACTCCAAAGAATTCCTCTCAACACATAACTATGATGCTTCCCCACTACACCTGCTCGTGAACAGAGACGCATATATTGGTTAAGATCAAGCAGCTGACAATCAAATCTGCGGTATTGATGAGAATATTTGCTGTAGCCCATCTTTTATACTAAGACTAAACGTATACATGTTAACACTTTCAATCAGTTAAGATCAGAAGCCACGCGAACCACTGCCTGGTACTGCATCAGGGATCGATATAATTGACTAACCCCTCCCACGAAGTTGCTGGCCTTCAGTCAGAATTTGATACAAATTTTTAAGATTATTTAGATCGGTGAACTGACAGAATCTTTAGCGCCTCGAATGAAATGCTTAGGGGTATTTCTTCTGGCTTTTTATGTTCTGAATTCAAATTTGACTGAATTCAGCTTCCACTTTCATCTTTCCGGGATGGGACTAAATGGTCTGAGGCATTTCTTCTAATTCTTTGCGTTCTGAGTTCAAATTCCACCGGGGTCAACTTTTCCTTTCATCATTTCGGAGTTGATAAAATAAGGTACCAGTTATGTACTGGATCGATATAATCGACTAGCTTCCTTCACCTAAAATATTTCAAGCGTTTTAGATATTGTAGAAAGACTACGCTGCCATACTATCTGTTCTTTTCAATTAACTAATACTTTTCTGATGGTGATGATATTATTATTATTATTATTATTATTATTATTATTATTATTATTATTATTATTATTATTATTATTATTATTATTATTATTATT
>NC_068984.1:42268805-42272706 GCF_001194135.2 Octopus bimaculoides | reverse complement strand
TATTATTATTATTATTATTATTATTATTAAGGAGGTGAGCTGGAAGAAACGTTAGAACGCTGTGTGAAATGCTTAGCAGTACTTCGTCTGCCGTTACGTTTTGAGTTCAAATTCCGCTGAGGTCGACTTTGCCTTTCATTCTTTCGGGGTCGATTAAATAAGTACCAGTTACGCGCTGGGGTCGATGTAATCGACTTAATCCCCTTGTTTGTCCCCTCTATGTTTAACTCTCTGTGGGCAGTAAAGAAATAAATTATCATTATTATTATTATTATTATTATTATTATTATTATTGTTGTTGTTGTTGTTGTTGCTGTTGTTGTTGTTGTTAATAAAGTGAGGAATTGGAAGAACGTTAGAACGCTGGGAGAAATGCTTAGCGTTACTTCGTCCGAGTTCAAATTCCACCGAGGTTGACTTTACCTGTTATCCTTTCGGGGTCGACAAATTAAATACCAGTGAAACACCTGGGGTCCGTGTAATCGACTATCCTTCTCCCCCAAATTTCAGGCCTTGTGCCTATAGTAGAAAGGATTATTATTATTATTATTACTACTACTACTACTACTACTACTACTACTACTACTACTACTATTACTACTACTACTATTACTACTACTACTAAGGTGGCGAGCTGGAAGAATCGTTAGCACGCCGGGCAAAATGCATAGCGACATTTCACCCCTCTTTATGTTCTGAGTTCAAATTCCGCCGAGGTCAAATTTGCCTTTTATCCTATTGGGTCGATAAAATACGCACCAGTTGAACACTAGGGTCGATATAATCGACTTAACATCTCCCCCAAAATTGCTGCCCTTGTGCCAAAATTTGAAGCCATTATTATTTCCCCATCTTATAGGGGAGTTTCTTTGTTAGAATTTTTTTTTTTTTTGAACGGTTGTCGCTCTTTTTTTATATTGTTTACACGTTCCTTCGTAAAAATCCCCACTGTTCTTTTTGTGTCCCTTGAGGCTAATAAAAGAAAGATTACTGCTATCATTATTTCTTGTTGTTGTTGTTGTTTTTGTTGCTGTCGTTGTTGTAGCAGCAACTGAAGAATGAAAATAAATTGAGTGTAGGCGTTCAAGAGGGCATTATGACCATAATACCATACGGATATTATGACGGAGTAGAAAATGTAGAGGGACCCGGAAGATGAGGTTGACTTCAAAGAGGAACAGTGCGACGAAGAAAGACGGGAGAAGTAGTGGGTGTAAGAGAAAATATTGTTGATTAACAGAACATTAAGAAATATTGTCATGGAAGAATAAGAGAAATATGGGAAATAGATTAATGGTTCTTGAAAGGAAATTTGTTGGAAATTTAAGATTATTATTATTATTATTATTATTATTATTATTAGTAGTAGTAGTAGTAGTAGTAGTAGTAGTAGTAGTAGTAGTACTGGAGGTGGTGGTGGTGGTGGTGGCAGTAGTGGTGGACGGCGGTAGCGGTGATGCTAGTAAAATCAGTGGTATTCGGTGGTGTAGCTGTTGCTGATTGTGATGGCAATGTTCATGCTATATTGACAGGATCAACAACCACAGTAATGCTCGTGGGAGGAGGAAGTGAAGGAAGAAGAAAAAGAAGAAAAAGAAGAAGAAGAAGAAGAAGAACAACAACAACAACAACAACAACAACAACAACAATAACAACAACAACAACAACAACAACAACAACAACAACAGCAGCAGCAGCAGCAGCATCAATGCACATATCTATGACATATGTATAACTAACAACGTAACAGTAACAAAAGTGAAAAGAACAGGAAGTCCTATAAAGGAATACAGGGGCTAAACATGTTTATATATACGTACACGCACGCACACACATATATAGGCGCCTACAGCGTGACACTTTGGATTAGTATGACACACTACGTCCTCGGACCGATGCTTAGTGAATGCCCTTTGTAAAAGTGAAAAACACAAATGTTTGGCCAATAAAAGTTAATTCATAAGCAGTCTGGAGCATTCCATAGGTTTCTGCTGTGATTTTTCCCCAGTTTAACACAAAACTTTGTTGCGTAGCGAGCTTGAATTCTGCGAACGAATCCCGGCTGCATTCTGCAAACGAGTCAGTAGTAAGAAGCCTTGTTTAGTAGGGTGTGTTGAAACTGCTATTACAACCGTTTCCTTCAATTTAGAATAACAAAATCTGGCAAGTTAGCTTATTAGATTTATAGTAATGAAATACTAAAAAATTTCAGTAGTTTAGAACAGTTACATAACTGCCTCTCCTAAAAGTCTCAAAACTTCCGGAATGCATCTCATATATTTGCATACGCAAAAACACATGCATTTGTCTGAATATATTTATGTACATATGTTACTATGTATATGTATATACATACATGCATACATACATGCACACATACATACATACATATATACATATGTATTGGTGCATAATTATTGTGGCTTTTTTTTCAGCAAATTTTATTTAACAAAAATAATAACAATATTTAACAAAAACATCTTTAAATGACGGTTTGACCGACTACCAAGCAGATGGGAAGCAGTAATTGAAGTAGATGGTGAACATGCTCCGGAATAATCATTTAAAGATGTTTTTGTTACATGTTGTTTTTGTTGAACAAAATTTGTTGAAAAAAAGCCGCAATAATTATGCACCAACCCAATACGCACACACACACACACACACATATATATTCGAACGAACAAAGGCGCAGGAGTGGCTGTGTGGTAAGAAGTTCACTTCCGGTAAACAGAGGTGGATGTGGGCTAGCTGTGCTCCGTCCAATTAATGAAAACAAGGAACATTTGAGGAACTCGCCAGGGTGGGTCGGTTTTGTTGCTCAGCTGAGCAATAATTTGTTGTGTATTTTTTCAGCAGGTTTTTGTTCAGCATTGCGACATTTTGGCTTGCCTTTGGCGGGTTTTTTGTGTTTGTTCGTTTACGAACAAAATTGTATGTTCATTATCTGTGGTAGGCGGGTTCGCTCCGGCCATGGAGTGAAAATGTTTGCTTGGCTTTTTAGCCAGGAAAACAAAAAAGAGACTTTGTGTTCACATTTGTGAACGAATTGTGAAGTGAAAGTATTTGTTGGCATTTTTTTGCTGAAGGACTTTGTGAGCGAATTGTACAGTGAAAGTGTTTGTTGGCGGTTTTTGCTGGAAAGTCTGGTGAACGAGTTGAGCAGTGAAAGTATTTGTTAGCACTTTTTTTTACTGAAAAGTTTTGTGAACGAATTTGTGTTTGCTGCTTGTGGTTCGAGTGTTCGATTCATCACAAGAGTAGAAATATTTGGTTTGGCAATTTTTTGCCGAAGGCGCAGCGGAGTACCTTGAATCGGAGTACCTTTTGAAAGATGCTCGGATTGCCTATTGGCTGGAATTTTTTTTCCGTGTTTGAACTGTTGTTTTTCTCCCTTTTCTGTCTATCTTTTTATTTGGTGTTTTTTTGGAACATGGAAAAAAAGAACTCTGCCTTGGTGTGGGAACTGTGCCCACCCAAGCAGTGGGTGAAGGAGATGGAGAAGAGGACGGTGGTCATGCGGACCTGTTGTAGGTCACGCAATACCATCACCCTCTTCAATAAAGAGACAATTGAAAAAGAGTTGGCAAGTTGTTTGCCAACAAAGAAATATTATATATCAAGGTGGGTCAAATTTGCGACGGTGTGGTTGCTGTTTGACTCCTCGGAGGAAGCCGCGAACGCGGCAAGTCAGACACTGCAGGGGGAGGAAATTTTGTTCCTCCCCTCTTACTGCGGAAAAAGAATAACTAGAACCTGGGTGCATGGATTACCCCCAAGTTACAAGGCCGAGTGGATCGCTGATACCATTCGGCAGGGCTTGGGGGACAGTGGACCCAGGCTCCTTAATGTGCTCATGTCACCTGCAGTCAACTGGCAGGGCGCCAAGGCGACATTGACC
>NC_068984.1:42265012-42265884 GCF_001194135.2 Octopus bimaculoides | reverse complement strand
CGTGGGCGTTAGTGAAAAGAGGTTGTAGATATGGGGAGGCTAAAAGCCCCAGTGAATTATATGAACATTTATAAGTGGCTTGTTGCCTCCTATAAAGAGGAAGAACATTTGTGTTAATAATTTGTTTTACAAATTTGAACGACATGTATTGAACAAAGTTTTAGAGAGGTTATCAGTCAGCGGGCGCTGGTGCCTCTCCCATTTTCATTCTTTCTTGTGTATTCATCTCCATTCATTAATGTCCGCGTCCAGCCCGTAGCTTCTTCGTTTGTCTGTCTTTGTTTGTCCCCTCTATGTAACGCCGTATGACGAATTTTTATGAAATAAAGAAGCTTGCTTCCCAACCACATAGTTCCGGGTTCAGTCCCACTGTGTGGCACCTTGGCCAAGAATCTTCTACTATAACCTCGGGCCGACCAAAGCCTTGTGAGTAGATTTGGTAGACGAAATTGAAAGAAGCCCGTCGTATATGTGTGTGTGTGTGTGTGTGTGTGTGTGTGTGTGTGTGTGTGTGTGTGTGTATTTGTTATTTGCGTTTTTGTTTGTCCCTCCACCATCGCTTGACAACCAATGTTGGTGTGTTTACGATAGATGGTAAATGCTTTTATTTTTCATTCCCTTTCGAAATTATCCCTAATTGTGGTGTGGAATTTTGACTGCTCCTTCTAGCGGTTTAGATGTCCTATTATGAGCATCTCTGATGTGTTTAAATGTTCACTGTATTCAAATGAATAATATATAGTCTATTGACTAATTTTTTCTTCTCGCTAGACCACTAGTAGCAAATAGAATTTCTAAAACAATTTTTGCTACCCTGAGATTTATTAATACATACATACACACACACACACACACACACACACACACACACA
>NC_068984.1:42260822-42265002 GCF_001194135.2 Octopus bimaculoides | reverse complement strand
CGATGCTGGTGTTTTGCGTCCCCATCAACTAGTGGTTCGGCAAAAAGGACCGATAGAATAAGTACTAAGCTTACAAAGAAGAAGTCCTCAGGTCGATTTGTTCGACGAAAGGCGGTGCTCCAGCATGGCCGCAGTCAAATGACTAAAATAATAAAAGAATAAAAGAATATATATAGTGTTACTGATAGTTGTGATGGTGATGATATTCATGATGTTGTTGGTGATGATGACATCAAACTAGAAAGCTATCCATGGTCAGAACACAGCAGCATCACCGCACGAAAAGAACAACGAAGAAGAAGAAGAAGAAGATAGTTTGTACTAGCAGCAGCAAGAGCGAAAGCAGCCGCAACGATAACAACAACCACAACAACAACAATAAAATCAGCAACGAGAAAATTGTGGAGAAATGCCAGGAAGACAACAAAGAATATTAGAAATGTGTAAGTATAAAACCTTACTGAGTGAAGCGTTTAACCGTTCAGGTGTGGAAAATCAGGAGCGAGTGAAATGGAATAAATGTATGTTCAGGCAAAGAGCAATTGATGAGTGAATGATAGCTTTAGCAGTTGTACAGATGAACAAAAGCGAAAGGAGAGCGGGGAGAGGATGTCACAGAGGGAACAGATACGAAACGCGATTTGCTGGTGTTTGAAGTGTGTAATGTGAAATGTGCAAAACCGAAAGGCAAGTGGTAATATTTGAGGATTATTCTGAAAGATGACTATGGGAAAGAAAAAGAAGAAAGGAACAATAGAGAAAGAATAATAAATTTAAAGAAAATATGAGAAGATTGACTGAATATATGTTAGAGGGATAGGGAGATAAATAACTTTTTCTACTATGGATACAAAGCCTGAAATTTTGCCGGTAAGAGGAATAGTCGATTACATCGACCTCAGAGCTTGATTGGTACTGATGTACTAATTTTATCGGCTCTGAAATGAGGAAAGAGCAAAGCCGTGTGTGCATGTATTTATGTGTCTATGTATGTATATTCTCAATGTGTTGCAGTTTTATATATGTGTTTGCTACAATTCTTGTGGGGTTTTGTGATTTCTTTCAATGTTAAAGCAGGTTTCTGACCTTCAGTATATTCTGATATATTCCAATAAATGAATTTTCAAAGTTGCTGATTTTGCGCCTATTTTGAGGTCAGTACTTTTCCTAGTTGTCGCCATTAATTCTGTTACAAAACCTAATAACATTGCTTTTAATCTTCGATTTCTATGTCTATTATCATCTTCAAAATAATTTGTGCATACTCTGATTACTTGGAGTTGAACTTTAATGAATAGCTGCTTCTCCATAATATCTTAGGGAGTGTTGTTGTTAATGTTTTCTGTTGGATGGGATTGGACGTATGTTGTAAAAGCTGGGCTCTCACATACATATATACACAGATGAACACACTCACACCCACGTACATACGTGTATATATTTGAAGGCACATAACACTCCTAATTTAGGAATTTGATTCGTTATTCAGCTTGGAGCTACTTCCTTATTCGGTGCTAGCTGGTATTAACTATTTACTTAGCCACTTGTTTTTGCTGATGAAGTTGTTTGGCTTTTGATTGGCAAAGTCGTACAAAATGCTTTATGGTATTTATTCCAAGACTTTATAATTTCAAATCCCGCCGAGTTTAACTTTGCGTATCATCCATCCGAGGTCCATAAAGTATCACACAATACTAGTGTCGATAGTGTCGACTGAATTCCATCTCCTCAAAATTGCTGCTCTCGAGCCTATATTAGAAACTTTTATTATCATATTTGTGTTTTATGTCAAACAGACGTTCTGGAAATTGTTCCGCGAAAGGATTGAACCTACATTTCTATCTAATGGGAAAAGTCTTTTTTAACGTTTTGCCGACAAAAAATCCACCCCCGTTTACGTCGGAGTGTAAAACTAAGGTTTTCTCTTTGTACATTTTGAATTTTTAGATTTTGTAAACTTTTGTTCACAAGAAATTTAAGATGGCTTCTTATTAAAGAGGAGCAAGAATGGTGTTTGCTACTGTGCTGTTAGCGCTAATATAAACACTTACACCCACAAAACTCAATCGAAAATACACGCATGTTTACGAACATAAATAAAAAAGAAACTACAAATTCAGTTTCGCAACATACTACATTTATTTTACCAACAAAATGTGATAATTATGTTCTGAAAGAAAATAACATGATTTTAAAAGCGAAAGAGCAAACACTCTATTTTATCAAACCTGAATCGGAGAACAGCTCGACGGTCAGGCGTCTTTGTTAATGAGCAAGCGTGTGTTAATGTCATAAAGTGTCTCCATTTTATGAATGACTGAAGTTTTTTTTATTATTTTTTTTCGAGGTTCAAAGGATCAGAAATACTCTGAAACTTGGATAGAAGCGAGCACATTAATCGAAGTATTCTATCAACATAGTGTACTATTTTCGCTAAAATCGCGGATAACACAGATAATCAGACTTTAATTTTAGTATCATAAAAATTAACGGTGAATTAGCAAAATCGTTAGATCGTAAACCGGACAAAATTCTTAGTAACATTGCGTCCGTCATTACGTTCTGAATTTAAATTCTCCCGAGGTTGGCCTTGCCTTTCACCTTTTCAGGATTGAAGAAATAAGTACCAGTTGAAAACTGGGGTCGATGTAATCGACTTCCTCACCCTTAAAATTTCTGGTCTTGTACCAAAATATGAAAAGAATTTCAGTATCATTAAAATGATACCGAACTTTGCATAGTAAAAATTTCGTACATTGCATTTCAAGTTTAATGCATTTATTCTTGTTTTAATCTTCGACTAATGTATATGGTTTGCGTTCGTAATGTTCGTCATTCCTGTTTTGTTTTTGTGTTTTTCACTAAAATGAATAGGTCTTGTGTTCATACAGCTCGTTCTCCGTTGCTTTCTTTACACGCAGCATTTGGCCATAGATCAATTCTCGGATCTATTTTAAAACGGGGGCCACATTTTTCATTAATGTTTTACGTAGTGTTTTTGGTACGGAAAGACTTTCAAACTTCGTATACTTATCTATTTTGTGTTATAGAACAAAAAAATATTTTTGTATTCGAATTTATTTCATGTAAAAAATTGTCTTATTTCGATAATTTCAACCAATCACTGACAAGTATTCAGTTGTTTATATTTACTCCTTTGGCTGATTAAGCGATGTAAAGCGTATTTAATCTCCGTACCTTCGTTTTATTTGCTTTTTTCATTTTAAATTTGCTTTAACCCTAACCCTAACCCTAACCCTAGGGTTAGGGTTAATTGTTTCAGAATCGTTTGTTTATGTAGTCGGCACTTAATGTATATCGGCTGAATGGACGTCAATGATTGGTTGAAATTACAGAAATACAACTTTAACATGGAATAACTTATGGATTTCTTTTTTTTTTTAAGAAGACTAAGAGAAAAAGATGTTTTATATGGCACATTCTACCAGTGTTCCAAGTTTCAAAGTGTTTCGTTAATGAAAAATGTGGCCCCCGTTTTAAAAAAGATCCCAATTCTCTGATAACCTATGAGTATCTTGGTTCTATGTAATGGTGACTCTCGGTTGCACCTTTTCCATACATGTTGTCTTTATCCACGAGGATGACATTGTATATAGTATAAAGCAGGTGCTCGAACATTTCATGCTATTTTGTCATAAACCATTATATTTTGCTATATTGTCATTTTCTAATATACCATTTGTGGTATCGCGTGGTCATCAACTTTTCCGCTCACACACATTCGCTTGCTTCTTCCTGCTATTAGTTTCTAGACTTTCATCCACACATGTGTGTGTGTATGTATGTATATGTGTACATATTCGCATGTACACATACACACATATATACATACATACATTTATACATACATACATACATATATATATAACAAAGTGAAGCTGTAAGGTACCGCACGAGTGGAAATATATATGAAAGGTTTGAAAATGCAATTTTAAAGATGTTTATTGACTTCACCGGTTTCACCTTTTTAGAAAAAGTTTGTCAAGTAAAAAGTAAAATGTAAAGCTTTGTATAAGCTTTGTTGTGTTAAGTACTGGTTATCATAAAAGTATTAAAATACAGTTATACATTCTTTGATAATAATAAGAGAATGTTAAAAACGGTTTACAAGAAAGTATATAAGAAATTATTCAGAACTGGACTACAAAAAGTATTATGA
>NC_068984.1:42255156-42260630 GCF_001194135.2 Octopus bimaculoides | reverse complement strand
ATATATATATATATATATATATATATACACGTATACGTGTATATATGTATATATAGAGAGAGTGGGGGGGGGAGAAAGAAAGAAACAAAGAAAGGGCTTTTTTCTCGTTTTACAGTCTGATCTTTCAGTCACCTTAATTTTCGGAGAATGTGAAACTGAAACAGCGAAAGTAATCTGCGTATGTAAAATTTAATGAAAAAAAGAGTATAAAAAGGTTATCACGCTCTGATGTAAACGAGGAAGTATCAATGTTTCGAGTAAAGTCCTTTTACGGTTGCGCGTGCGTTATTAGCAAATAATGGTTAGAAACAGTCACTATAGAAGGCATCAGTCATAAGTCATTATGTAGACTTTATGCCAATACCTCGTCCTAGGGTGTTTTTTTTACAAATTTCTCCTCTGTCGTAAATGTTCGACTCAAGCCTTGGCCTGAGAATAACTTCTCTCACGGCTAATATGACTTTTTTGTCTCCTTTTTCTTCTAAGTATTTAAAAACACATACGTGAAGCAATGTATAATTGCTAACTATTTTCATGGTTTACAACATTGAGCTAAAATCTCCTGAAATAATAATAATTCATTGAGAGTCACTAAGTGTTTATTTACCAATTGATAGATGTATCTATTCGGAAAATTCAAGCAACTAACTTAACACTGATCACATTTACATGCGATAAATAAATATTTATTGACTTGTACTTTTTCATCTCCTCATATAAGAGTGGAGGTTTAAATATTGATCAATTAACCTTGATTCTCAAATCCTCTATTGTTTATTTATATACCATTTATTTATCGGCCTTCTGTGAACTCTGCTTTAGTGCAATGACACCATTAAGACTAAATGTTTTTCTTTAAAGAATATCCAACGTAGAAGTAACCTAAATAGTTCTTTCATCGTTTTGTTTTTGTTTTTTATATGTACATATATTTACTGTTTGGCTTCTTTTTTTGTCTATCGAATGCTCAGAATGATACAGGAAATGCATTTGTTTTCTTTTAGCGTGTGAACATGAAATAAAGAATGAAAACCATTAATCCTCGTTTACTGACCTTCAGATTTAGTTATTTAGATCTATAAGCCTTTCGTAAAGTAAAATGATTCATTATTGAAAATATTTCAAATCTACAAAAAACATTTCCGTGTTTTCTTAAGCAGATAGAAACTACCTTCATTAACACTTTTGGGTTTAATTTTTATATATGACTCTTTATAACACAATGCAGACCTTAAACTTTCAACCCAAATAAATATCTCACATGCTTGGTGTGTGACAACAGTGGAAGTTTTCACACAAAATGTTTTAAGTGTTGGAAGAGTTATAAAACAGAAAGAAAGCAAACCATTTCGTTAAAAAGAGAAGCGAGATAAACACACAAGCATAACATTCTGTGAATATGTATGTCAGAGAGAGAAAAAGGAGAAAGAGAGTGTGAGTTCGAGTGTGTGTATGAGTGTGTGTGTGTGTGTGTGTGTGTGTGTGTGTGTGTGTGTGTGTGCGCACTACATAGAACGAACGAATGAATGTCTCATTCAATAAATCAATCCGCACACACATATGCACACGTAGACACGTAAATATATTCCTATGTGTAAATTTACAAGAAAGGAGAATGAAATTGACTGCATGATATTCATGCTTTTTCTATGATCAATAATGGCGTAAATAAATTGAATTGGTTTTAAACAGTTCCAGAATTTTTTATCCTTGTGTGAATATGAATGTTTATTACTTTCACCTTGGAGTAAGACAATGTTTAAAATATAAACTATATTATTAAACCATGTATATAAACATCAATCAATAATACTGTCCTCTACATTAAAGAAACACCTTACATCTGGTAGAAGCACCCTTTCGTAGTCCACAGAGCAAATTATGTATGTGAATGAATAGAGTACCCACAGGTTCCACCTTTAGGGTCTACATTCTACATGGCATCTATAGAAAACAGTGATATCAAGGCATGAACATAGATCTACAACGAACATTTTGATGACATATTTATCGTTAAGGACGTAATATAAAATGACGAAAGATTAAAGGAAGACTAAAAACAACTATCCAAAACACGAGTATCGAGGATAGCCTAAAGAAAGACTTTCCTTAGCCAGGAGTGGCTGTGTGGTAAGTAGCTTGCTTACCAACCACATGATTCTGGGTTTAGCGTGACACCCTGGGCAGGTGTTTTCTACTAGAGCCTCGGGCCGACCAAAGCCTTGTGAGTGGATTTGGCAGACGGAGACTGAAGGAGGCCCTTGTATATATGTGTGTGTGCGTTTGTCCCTACCATCACTTGACAACCGATGCTGGTGTTTTTACGTCCCCGTAGTTTAGCGATTCGGCAAAAAACACCGATAGAATGAGTACTAGGCTTACAAGCAATAAGTCCTGGGGTCAATTTGTTCGACTAAAGGCGGTGCTCCGGCATGGCTACAGTCAAATGACTGAAACAAATAAGAGAATAAAAGAATAGTACATGAAATATAAACGTGGACCATAACCGATATACCATTAAAGACATAACTACCTATACTTATATGAAGACAACGAATGTCCACATAGATATAAAATGTCGATGGCCATATCTTTACTTCATTCAAATTTACATTCTAGTCCAAAAACAAAATGCTATATAAAGGAATTTACGCAATGATTCAAAAATTGTCGACAACGGTTATACTAAAAAGTGAGTAAACCAGGTTATAGAACAACACAGAACTAGTTCAATGTAATGAATATATCAACGATAACATCTATTTAAATTTAATGTAGTGTGCATGAAAAACCTAATTAGAAATAATTATGCGCTTGGGGAAAAGACAACAATATCTCAGTTACTAATATTAGATAAATCATTTCAGTTACAAATATGTTAACTCAAGACATATTTCAATTTTAGTAATTTTTTTTTTTTTTTTTTTTTTTTTTTTTGTGAAGCACATTCTCTACCCAACTTTCTAAAGTAGAGACTTCCATTTTTACACTTTGTTCCCCTCGACGAACATTTGATGACAATGACAGAGCAAACCCTTCGATATTTAGTGTAGATATATGAAACAATTTTATCATAGTAAAGTTGATGTTAATAGTCCAAAAAATTATAACTACATTAATAAACAATATTTCTATACAGAATTGTTCACATAGGTAGGCGATTGTTTAGTAATGGAAGTGATACTAATTCCACAAGACAATGCTAGACTTACACAAATGTAGCGTACATTACTTACAAACTCTTTGTGAATGATGAAAGAAAACAGCCAATGCTCTGTAATTTAAACTTACAATGCACTAGTCTTGCTAGTCCTAAGAAGCAGCAGTTTAAAATAGTAACACACACCAACACCAATCACTCCATCCAGACGTGAAGATCTAAACACGATAATGGCTTTAGGAACAGTAAAAAAACTGATAAACAAGAAAGAATCTTAGTAAAATAAAGGTAGAACAGCCGTGCTTTTCATTACAAATATTTAAAAGAAAAGCTTTTCCTCAAATATGTATATATATGTGTATTTGTGTATGTCTCTCTGTATGTATGTATGCATGCATGCGTGCGTGCATGTATGTATGTATGTATGTATGTACATACGGATATTTATGTAATACAAATCGGTATAAATTTCTAGAGAAAAAATACCTCAAAAGTTAAAAGTATCAACAAAACTACCCAGTGAAACCGAACCTCGAATCTCCTGCTGGCAGTGCAAGCGTGCATTACAGTGAAGTTACAATCCCAACGCAGAATAAGTACACACATGTTTATCTGCTTGCAAAGCAATAGCATTTTAACGTAAGCCTCATACGGTTTGTTTAGTAAATTGGCATAAATAGAAAGTTATCTCCAGATTCATGGAGTCTGTACGTCGTCGCTGAACCTGATAGAAATTGCTGTAAAATTTCTCTCAAATCATACTCTACCGTTAAAAAACGCAGGGATACCATCTTATATGCTATGTCAGCTGGTATCGGTTCAGCTGAGTGGCGCATTCTCTGAATGACAGATATAAAAAACAAGACCGCTTCAAATATCTGAATCACAAGTCGTGGACCAAATCTAGTAATATGGAATGAACTGGCATTATACGACAGAGCCCTAAACTCAGAATAACTCCTAAATCAAAAACTTTACCAGATGTCCTACTATCTCCAATAGTAACAAAAATTGGAGTCTGTACACCCAAATCTAGAGTGAAATATCAGCATAGGTGATCTGATTGAGATACTTTATATTCTAGCTGGCTCATCTTTGATGACTGGAACGGAACAGCAAGACATGCTGTCTTTAAAGAACATGTCAATACTTTGTTTTTAAATTCTTTTCATGAATATGCTATGTATATTTTTCGAAGCACATAAACGACATGATCATCCTTTTTCTTAACTTATTTCGTTTCCGCACAAGGTAAGTTGTGTTAAGACATATGAAAGATAACAACGTTAACACTTTTAAGACAATGAGATTTATACTGAACTTCAGAATCAGGTGCACCCCTTGTGCATATAATTACTACCTCTGCAATTACAACGTGAATTTTATCTTAAACAATCAATACAACAGACACCTTCAGTAGAAAGTCAAAGCTAATTTCTAGATGCTGCCACGAGAACAAGTATTTCTTGTTTAATTTTAACAGAATTATTGAACGATATTAAACGTAATCACGTGCGCAAATGAATTTTTGTAGATCGTGATCATGAGAGCACCAGAAAGCGTAAGTTAACATCGTAACAAATCACGCCGATGAAATCGACGGCTAAGTCAATCATCCAACAACTCACGGCTGTGTGTGATTTCTCCATGAACCAGGGAATAAACCTATGTAAGTGAATGCTGGAACTATTACGAATATAATAAATATTTACTCTGTCTAAAGTGTGAGATTCTATCTAGAATTACTGAGTATGAAGTAATATTTGCAAACATATTACACAAACATATTTGCAAATAATATTTGCAAACATTTCACAAGTACACAAACATATGAGCATACATATGCTTCGTAAATTAATCTGGTATCTAAAAGATCATAATAAACAATTTAATTTGGAATGAAATATTCTCTTTATTTCTTTACCTTATGGCAAAGGTAAATCTTTTTGTTCCCTTTGTAATAGTGAAATGTTTTTATCCTATTCTCAAAGAATTCACTTTTAAACACGTTTATAGAACGCGTTTATCGTTGCAAACATTGGCAGAAACATACCTTTGGTTCCTATAAGTGATTTCTACCATTCTATAAAATTCGAGCTTTGTCTTCTTACATTCACAATTTACAATATATTTGTTTTCTTTTATTCTTTTACTTGTTTCAGTCATTTTCACTGCGGCCATGCTGGAGCACCACCTTTAGTCGAGCAAATCGACTCCGGGACTTATTCTTTGTGAGTACTTATTCTATCGGTCACTTTTGCCCGAATCGCTAAGTTACGGCGATGTAAACACACCAGCATCGGTTGTCAGGCGA
>NC_068984.1:42251755-42254981 GCF_001194135.2 Octopus bimaculoides | reverse complement strand
ATATATGTATATATTGTAAATTCTGATATGGCTATTGTTCCTAAACACAAAGGGGGAAATTTCGAGTATCCCCTCGTGGTGAGTTGTAATGCAAAAATATCAATAAAATAAAAGAAGGAAAATGCACACACATTACATAGTTTTAATATATTTTTAATATACTTTATATTGTTTGTCGACCGATTCCGCTTTTGCTAGTCATGACATTGAAATTATTGTAATTTAGTATTTTCTTAAGATTTTAGTCCATGTTGTGTGTGGAGAAGTTTATGAATGAATGATTCAATAGTAGAAAAATCTAAGAAGAGGTAAATTGATGATCGTTATTATTGAGGACAGGTGATGTAATTTTTCATCTTTTGAGGAAGGAGTAAATATACACAAAAACTTGAAAATTAAAGCAGTGAGACGAAGTATGTACAGTGATGGGTATGTGATCATGAATTAAAATATATACTGAGATCAAACTTGGTTATGAGTTCATATTTAGACGTGTTCTGTATTTGTTCGATGAACAAATTTTCTTTATTTAAACTTTCTTGTATAGAAATTATTTCTTTGCACGGGTAGATGGATAAAATTGTAAAGTTTGGTTGGATATTACCTGCACATCTCTCTATGTGTTCACTGAAAGGAATCTGTCTGTATTGCGGGAACTGGATCTGTTCCTTGTGTAGTGTGTTTCTCCGTCTCAGCGTCTTACTTATCTGTCCTTTATAGTTATGTCCACAACCTGAGCAAGTTATAACATAAATTAGATTCTCGGAAGCTCAAGTGAAGTTGGATTTAATTGTGAACCTCTCTCCTTGTTTGAATAGGAATTCCGAACCTCCCAGTAGGTTGGGTCAGGATCCACAGTTTGGGCATCCACATTTTTTAACCGTTGGTTTCGTGGTTGTTGTGTAAAGCTTCGCATTTGTTAGAAGTCTTTTTAGCGATTTGTTTTGCTTTTTGCATTTGATGAATTTATGTGTTTTCAAAATGTTGTTCATTTTTGGATCTCTTGTGAGCATAGGTAGATTTTGTACAATAGTGTTGTATGCCTAATTGTTTATAGGATTGAGAATTGATATATATACACAAACATATATGTATATACATATGATATATTATATTATGAATTCATGTATGTTAATGTATACGTACCTAAACGCACAGACATATATGTAGACATATAGTTAGAAATGGATAATGCATGAGGTATGCTAGGTTAACTTGATCCAAATACAAAACGCTAAAGCGAAGTGGTTTTCAGTGACAACCGTTCATTCCAGTGGCATATCAGAATAATCATGAGTGATATATATATATATATATATATACAAAATTCACAATTATGCAAATGCAAATACAAACACACACACACACACACATATACATTTATATATATATATATATATATATATATATATATATATATATATATATATATATATATATATATATATATATATATATGTGTATATATATATATATATATATATGCACACACACACATACATACATATATACATATAAGAATGCATGTATTATATATGCTATATACATATATATATCGCACGCATGCGCAAACACGCGCGCACACACACACACACACACACACATAGACGCACGCACACATACAACCCGAACATTCTTAATTAACACAGCTTGAAATATCCCGATTTTTTAATTAACAAGCTTTAGAAATTGACATAAGTACCGAAAATTATAAATCACAATACAGATTTAAATTGTCACAAAGTCGCGAAATACCTTCATTGAGAGGAAATGCTGAAGCTGACTTTCGAAAAGAAAAAAAAACGCTATAATGCATATCGTGTACAGAATTCCAGTTCACTTAAAGGCTGTAAATAGTATTTGGACGATCTAACAAGGAAATATAAGTGAGCATTTTTGGATATCGGTTATAAAATTTTATTTTTCTCCGACTGAAGAAGCAAACGCTAGTATTTTCAAAGTTTTATTGAGTTTTGACAATGACATTGGTCATACTGCTGTCATTAGGAATGTGTACAGTTGTGTGAAAGTCATAATTTTGATAAACGAACATGGTATTCCAATTATTATTTTAAAGTATAATGTTTGATAAGAACGGTAAAAAAAATACATTTCTATGTAACTATACACATACACTCACACATGCGCGCACACACACGCACACACATACACACATACATATATATATATATTATGTATAAACACACACACACACTCACATACACACATATATATATATAATTACAAAGATTACGGAGTCTGGTATATCTTCAATTTTTTCTTTTAATTTTAACCGTTAATTACACAACATAGTTGGTTAAAATGACCAACACGAGTTTCTGCTCAGTAAAGAATGTGGAGTTGCATATTTAACCTGCAAGAAAGTGAAGGAGAACTGTTGAAATTCGATATGATTATAAAATTTACCCAGAATCTGACCTCATGTTAGCCTTAGTTGCAAACAGATTTCTCTACACTAAATTAAGTATATATCTTAGTGTTTTCATACAACCTCATCGATGTATTAACCCATTACCTCCCATAATTCTATTAAGTGGAATTTTTTTATGAAACTTTGATTTCTAGCATAAAACAGCCTTAGAAACACGCTGGAATGATCAAAATGACATTTCAAAATAACATTTTAAGTAGAAATAAGCGATATATTGGGTGAAAAATTAGCAAACCTCATTTGAATATCAGAGAAATATACCTAGTAGATATAGCAAAAAGGTTAGATATGTGTAAATATTGACAGATAATTACGAAATTTGTAATTTTTTAAGTGATCTCATATGAGATCTATGGTAGGTAATGGGTTAAAAGAGATTAAATATAAATAAATTTAATTTAATTAAATTTATGGAAGGAATTCTGTCATATATACTTCAGAAGTCTATATGAAAGGTGCACTTGTTAATTTAGTTTCAGATTATATGGAAGTTACTGTGTCTTATAAGTGTTGCTATGGTTTATAAAAAAAGACATTTAAGCAAGTAAGAATATCTATGAGTATTCGAAAGTTAATCTAAATATTGTCCTGATATTTATCCCTTAAAGTCAGTCACCTCCCTTTCGTGTAGTGGATACTAACCTATTCAACATATGCATGGAAGTATTTAAATGTTTTCTCATGCAGGTGCTGCTTGATATATATATATGTGTGTGTGTGTGTGTGTGTGTGTGTGTGTGTGTGTGTGTGTGTGTGTGTGTGTGTGTGTGTGTG
>NC_068984.1:42247851-42250848 GCF_001194135.2 Octopus bimaculoides | reverse complement strand
TTGAATAAAGAAAACAAATGATCAAATCTTATAATTAATTGAAATTTAATCATCAATGTACTTACCCTGATTATCTATGACTTCCTTCCATCTATTTACAAGCTTTTTAATCCCATCAATGTAAAACTCATTTGATTTCAAAGCGAAGAACTCAGAAATGTCAGTTTCGACCTCCTGTATATAGATATATACATATATATATAGATATATACCTATATATATAGATATATACATATATATATATAGATATATACAAAAATGCATAAAAATAATTTTTGATTCTATTAGACATTCTAAAATACAATTAAATTTTATTCAATTTTAAAAAAGGTAAAATCGGACAGAACTTATGGGATGAATTGATACATGCTCAGAGTAAATTAATCAATGTTAAAATGAGTCTGTTTATAATAAAATGAATTTGTTTATAATAAAATATTAATTTAGAGAAAATCTGAAAGCATAAATATATATATAGACACACTTTATTCACATATAAACGCATACATGCGTCCATTATACATACACAAACTAAAGGCATATACATATGTACGCTAACATGTACAAAAGCTGATACATACATACATACATACATACATACATACATACATACAAGGCAAGTAGTGATTATGTATTAAATGTTTATTAGGGACGTGCAAAAAGAAATGAAGTTTAAAATAGCATTCCAACAGTCAAGGAAGAACCTGTTAAGAGCTTGAGGCGTTTATACGCTGGAACATTGTCTAGTAGTCATGAGATGCAGGTTATGAACCAAGCTAAGGATGGACCAACAGCAATTGATGGCTCATAGCGTCAAGAGAAATATAAGACACGGTGTTCACAGTTCGGTTTATACCCGCGCCTTTTGTGGACACTTTTAGTATATGGAGTGGTATTGTCACGAGTTCAAATCATTGAGAAAAAGTGCATTGTGTTCATTAGAAAGTGATTAGGCCTACCTCAGATATTGAACAGCTCAGCTCTCTATCGTAAAAGAGGCTCGTTGCAGTACCACTGGTGTCTATAGTCGAAATTTTTTAAATTGGGTAGGAACGGTGATGATGCTGAGAGAGCCGAAGGATATAGAAATCAGGTGTAATCCTCCAAATGTAAAAACAGTCAGGAAGTGGAAAGAAGTCAGACACTGATAACATCCTGTCTTCATTTACACATCAAGATATGGTGGGTGCAACTCAAATTTGTAGGAAGGGACTTGGATTCGCAGATGGATTCAGACCTTTTCCAGCATGATGCAGAGCGAAGGCAGATCTGTTGTTAGCGTCAAAGCAAGGAAAACAGAGAGAAGAGAGATTCATTTGATTCAATACTCTCAGCAAGGACAGATGACGAAATGGGAGGAACACGTTGTTGAGAGAAAAATAAGTTGAAGTGAAATATGGAAGTGGACTACACCATGTCTAAGTTTACTGATTCGTTAATCCTACGATGTCTTACCATTGCCTACAAATCTCGTAAAATGGAACATATCAGAGAATGTGAAATGTAGATGCGGAAAAGTCGGAACCCTGAAATATTCTTTCCAACTGTTCATTGACATTGAATAGATATACATGGTGACACAATCTGATCCTTAGGATCATCTTCAATGCTATAAAGAATCGAATTGCTCTCATCAACAGTGGCAAAAAAAGAAAAAAACACTGAAGAAACCAACCAGAGATTTCATTATCTTCGTGTGTTCAGGACAGCAGATCTGTTTGAAGACGAAACTTCCTGTGAGGGATGAAAAGTGGAACAGCTATTGGGAAATTGCTTCAGATTTAGCAGAGAGCCAAGGATTCTTTCCCATTCCAGTTACGAAGAAACCGGACATCGTCGTATACTGTGAAAGAAAGCGGTAAATCTAGTCGAGTTAACGATTCCTCATTAAGATAACATGGACGCCGCTCGGACTCAAAAAATTGGCCGTTATGAAATCTGGAAAGCGGAGAAATCCGGAAAGCGGAGCATTTTCAAATCGAAGTTGGATGTAGACACAGTGAGAGGCAACTGTCGAGAGACACAGTGTGAGACGTAAAGTTAATACCACCATGAGTGATATCCAGACTACAGTAGAGAAGGCAAACCACTGGATTTGGTTAAGTAGAAGCGTTGAGTAATGGCTAGAAGAATATTGAGTGAAACTTAAGAACCAGTTGATCTAGCAAGCGAGGCCTCATTTCAGTAGTGGGGACGCAATGATGCCGTCGAAAAGAAAGCCGCAAAATTTGCTAGCATCCGGTATGCGAAGCTTTCAACTGGTTGCACTTGCATCTGCAGATGAGTATATAGGGATAAATTATCCAGACGGGTACCGTGAGAGCTCACAGATTTAGTCCAGGTTCCGGATAGCCGCACCTGCATAAGAAAACATTTAAATACTTCCATGCTGGTGTTAGATAGGATAGTATCCGCTGCACAGAAGAGTGGTGCTTGAATTTAAGGAGCATGTGAAAGGACAATATCTGCTTTAACTTTCGTCTAGTGATAAATATTCTCACCAACTTAAAATATATTTTCTAGAAATCAAACCAACATATACAGGTGCGTTACTGTGGTTATGAGTTGTTCTGACTCTTATTTCTAGCAACACTGGTGCTGAATAGCACTCTCAGTTGTTTTAGTGACGTATAAATTTCTAAATCTCTATATATACTCTTTTATTCTTTTACTTGTTTCAGTCATTTGACTGCGGCCGTGCTAGTGCACCGCCTTTAGTCGAACAAATCGACCCCAGAGCTTATTCTTTGTAAGCCTGGTACTTATTCTATCGGTCTTTTGCCGAACCACTGAGTATATATTATAAAAAGAGTTTCCATTTGATAACTTAAAATGGTATGTACTATATGTGGTGTTTGATTTTACCGCTAAAATCCAGTTTGAAATACAATTAAGAAAAGCTAGTGTTGAAGCTGCCAATCAAAGCTAGTAGTGGTTCGTCCTTGAGCGGGTAGATATATAGCAAAAAATGCTTGTTCATTTTTTTTTTTACAATAT
>NC_068984.1:42246587-42247575 GCF_001194135.2 Octopus bimaculoides | reverse complement strand
ATATATATATATATATATATATATATATATATACATATATAGGAGCAGGCGTGGCTTTATGGTAAGAAGTTTGTTTCCCAACCATATGGTTCCGGGTTCAGTCCCACTGCGTGGCACCTTGGACAAGTGTCTTCTATCTACTATAGCCTCGGGCCGACCAAAGCTTTGTAAGTGTATTCAGATGGAAACTGAAAGAATCCCATCATGTGTGTGTACTTTTGTGTCCATATTTGTCCACCACCACCAACACCACTTGACAACTGGTGTTTGTTTGTTTACGTGCCTGTAACTTGCCGGTTCGTCAAAAACAGAGCCGATAGGATAAGTAAAAAATACAAAAAAACCTTCATGGCAGTTCCCCGCTATGACTGGAGTCTGGTGACTGAAAGAAGTAAAACGTAACAGATGTATGTGTGTGTGTGCGTGTGTGCGTGTGTGTCTGTATGCGTATATATATATATATGTATATATATATATATATATATATATATATATATATATATATATATATATATACGTATATATAAGTGTGTGTGTGTGTGTGTGTGTGTGTGTGTGTATGTATGTATACAAATACATAAAAGGAGATAGATATTTACATACATATCTATATGTATGTTGTATATATGTACGCATAATTATCTTGTTGTCGTCATCAATGCTATTGTTGTTACTCTCATTGTTATAAAACTTTTTTGTTGTTATTGTTGTTTTGGTTTAGATTGTGTTTGTTTTATTATGTTCTTACTTATACTATTATCTAAACTACCAGTCACGATTTCTCAGAGAAGTGTCTGCTGCCCTGCATAGATCTACCTTGTCATATTTAATTAGAATTGTTACAACAACAGCTTTGTTTTCTAGAATTTGCCCACCCAACAACCTCATCTTTCGTTGCGCCACATAAATTCTCTATCTTTGCCATACTTGTATCAAATATGTGTGCGTGTATACACATTTATATATACATATAATATATATATATATA
>NC_068984.1:42244495-42246577 GCF_001194135.2 Octopus bimaculoides | reverse complement strand
ATATGCGAATGTATGTTTTACAAACACTCACTCATATACAAACACTCACTCATATAAAGATATGTATGTATGAATGTGTGTGTGTATATACATATACACATATACTTGTGCATATACATATATGTATGCGTTGTTATCTTGTCGTTGCTGTCGCTTTGTTTTGTGCGGTTTTTTTTTTCTTTTATGAAGACAAGATGATGCCTGTTGCTTTTATACACATACATATTTTACATATATGCATATCCCCACCACAAATAAAATGACACAAATCTCAACCACATGCGCGCATAGATTTATGTATGTTTAAATACGTGGCCATGTATATGGTTTGCTGTATGAATACGTAAGCGAAATAATGAAATAGTTATACAATGTATTCATGTGGACGATAGAGGTCCTTGCTTCTGGCCAATATCCTCATATATATTATATCATATGTTATATATATATATATATATATATATATATATATATATATATTTGGGGTTTTTCTCTCTAAGTTTCTGTCCAAGGACTAAGGCCATGTTGGGGCATCACCGCTTTCTTTGCTACACTTTCACTGAACATCCTAATATGTGACATTTAGTGGATAAATAAGTTTGTCTTTGCTGCATCATCTGTGTTTCTTGCCTAGAGGTAGGTTCATCCGGAACTCTAGTTTAGTTTTGAAAACTCATACATCCACGTCATGCATGTCTCTCGGGCTTTGTGTGAAGATATTGAAGAGTTGTGGGCCTTTGAAGCCCAAGCTGTTGCAGTATCTGGTCCTGTATTTTGATGGCAATGTTGGGACCTTTGGTACCATGCAGCAACGCCCCGTCCTGCTGTTTGTGTAAGTGACAATACCAAAGTTTATAACAAGTTTTTCTAGGATTTTCCAGATTTATATTATTGCATATTTTCCCGCCTTCACTCCAGGGAGTAGAGTTGTAACTCTTTCAGTCTCTCCAGGTAACTGATAGGTCGCCCTGTATCGTTCTTCCTTCTTTAGCTTCGCTAGATTGCCTCGACTTCCGTCGTTAATTTTACACTGTTTGGTGACGACAGTTGGGAGCAGTAGTCCAGATGGCTGAGAGCGAAAGTCCTCCAGCGGACCATCAGACGTGTTGAGATGAAGTCGTTTGAATGCGAAGGGCATATTGGAAGGTATTAATGCTAAGCGGCGAATAAAAACATCTTCACCGTTTCCACAGATAAAAATTATTGTGACCTCTATGACATTTATCGTTAATTTCTTCACAAGTCTTGTACCATTGCACAGCTTTGGTTGAGAAAAGTTCTGCAGAGGCTTAGTTGGGGCGCCTATTTTCAATCGAAGGCAATGAGGAGGAGCTCTTTGTGGCTCCAGTGAGTTTAAGAACTGAACCGGGTAATCGACAATTTCCGAGTCATCAACAATAGAGTTTATAGATTTGTAAGTATGTACATTTCTAGGTAAAACTGTCTTGAGCCTTTCATTTAAATTATTCACAGTAATGTTCTTTGGCGCCACGATTACTCTTTTGTAAAATCATTGTCACCATCAGACTATATTCGCCTCAGAAAAGCTATTTGTATTTTTGCATGTTGCAATACTTAAGTTCAATAAATTATTGTACGTTAAGTTACATTCTTTAGACCGATAATTTATTTGAGAACTGCGGTTGGAAAAGGGTCCCATAGCTCCCTTAGACAGGCACCTAGAGACTCGAGGCTATTTAAAATAACGATCATATCAAGTGGCTAGCACAGAGAAAACCATGTAGTTAATAATTACTATAGATATATAATTATATAAATGTAATTATAATCAAGGGTACTGGAGAGGTGTCACCATGCTAGATATAGCAGTCAAAACTGACTCTAAAATTGGTACCTCTCCAGTACCCTTAATTATAATTATATTTATATAACTGTGTATCTATAGTAATTACTACCTATACGGTTTTTCCATACTGGGCACTAGATATGATCGTTATTTTAAACTATCCTCTTTATATATATATATGTATGTATGTATGTATGTATGTATGTATGTATGTATGCATGTATATATCTATATCTATATATCATTCTCTCTCTCTCTCTCTCTCTATATATATA
>NC_068984.1:42238585-42244482 GCF_001194135.2 Octopus bimaculoides | reverse complement strand
ATATATATATATATATATATATATATATATATATATACACACACACACACACATATATTTATTATTGACGTCATATACTCCAAAACATTGTGTGTGTGTGTGTGGAGGGGATCGTATGCCCTAATGCGTGTGTGCACCTGTTTGCGTGGTTATTGCTTATAATTTCTTCTTTTGTATTATTTTAACCTTCCTTAGTGTTGGCTGTAACAGAAACAGTTAAACGTTGCAGTATTTAACTAGCGTTTCATATTCCACCTGAGTTTGGCAAATGCTTTCTCCTCTATAGGAATGATAAAGAGAAGCCAGTAATATATTGTATTTCGAGTTAATCAACTACACTACTGCACTATTTTCTTATAAGTCAGTGGACTTTGCCAATGCGAAGACTCAACCATTTGTTAAACTTCCATGTACGAACACTATCTGGTGTCACCACTCTGTATCACAACAGAGAAACTGATAAGGATAAGTAATTAGAAAAGCAATAAATAAAATAAATAATTGTATTAGCTGCTGTTTCTTCGCAAATGATGTCTTCGTTTATAGCAGAAGTAATAATAATGTTTCTAGCACTTTATAGCATTGAAGGTGTTACTGGGAGACCGAAATGACCGGGATCTGTCATTTTAGCTTCTCTTGTATAAGATACTAGAAAAGATTTCGTTGATTACTTTCAAGTAAAAGGAAAATTTGTATATCGTTTGAAATATACTAGGGCACTAAGAGGAGGAAGTATATTAATCTTAGGAACTCCAAAATGTGTGGGTGGTCATGTCTGAAATATTTTCATCATAGATTTGCTCAATCGAAATTGGCTTGTAGCTAACAACTGAAGCATTTAGCCATAGAGGAAACTTCTACGTTGTCAGTCCACTTGCTGGAAATCACGGTAGATCTCTTACAAATCAGCTGGTACCGCCTTAAAAAAGAAAATGACAAAATAGGTAGTGTCGTTCGAAATATGTGTAGGTCATGTCTAAGTGTCATTTATCAAAATAGGTTTATTTGGTTAGGATTGCTATATAAGCAACTGAAACACTTATGCAGTGTTCCATGGTCTACGTCAGTAAGTTGAACCTTGTCATAAGATCTACTTACATTATCGTTATGTATATGCAATTCACATAATATACAGAAATAAAAGAAGTTTCAGGGATGCCACACTCAGCTTAACATACTTAATCAACGTTCCAAAAAATGTTTCGCTTACATTATCAATCTCGTTGAGAAGGCATCAATTATCATACAATATCATTTTTTATCTTTGTTATAAATATGATACAAATCACTGATATCAAACTTTAACATATGGAATAATACGGATGGCACTAGAATCTCACATAGAATCAAAGTCGTACTTAAAATTGCATAGATGTCGTTAACATTTATCTTAGTGGAAAATGTCTTTTTTTCCTTCATGCGCATCAAACCAATAAGGTAGACACTACAGGATACTTCGATCTGCTAGAAATAGCAGTTTAATTTCTCTCAAATCCTACTTTATTATCTTCGGAAAGGAAGGGAAAATTACATAATGCTGCCCTTGATGAATAGGATGCAATGATAATAGCTGTAACGAGATTATCATGAAGTCTGACATGGGGGATAAATAATAACAGCCGAGGCGCTTACAACTTACACTGCTATGACAAATATCACAACCTTCGGAAAATATTGGTTTACTTTTTCTAACTTCAACTTTTTCTAACTTTATAAATATATAGTGAATGAGGGATAGATTCGTTCTCATAAAAATTATCAATATATCTTTTATATTACTAATCCGTTTGGCCCCAGAAGTTAAACAGAATGACTTTAATTTCAGCTGGTTGCCTTTTACGATATTAAAAGCATCATCGGCATCAATACTACCTAAAAAGTAGTTTGCTTGAAGTTTGGACTTGTGATAATCATGATAAATTCTTGCGAGGTAGATAGAAGGTGGCAGTTTGTTATTACCTACCCTTGGACTATAAGAGACTTTGGTCCTATTATTCGAGGTTGAGCTAATATTCATAAAAACGACATTTATTATTATTGATTAGCTTCATATTAGCCCATCTTGAGCGGACTGTATAGTCAAAGGCGCTCCAATCTTGGCTATCTCGTTTCTTTTCAAACATTGCATAACAGAGAATGCATTATTTAAAGTAGCACCATTCCTTTTCAAGACGGATACGATGTGATCTGGTGAGAAATTAACCACTATTTTTAAAAAGACGAAAGACTATCGAAAATCTTCCAGTACGGTACAACTCACCAGCATCAGGGAGGAACTTTACTCCCTGGTATTGTTCTATTGCAAGCATTTTCATCAAAGCTTACCATCCTGCCCATATTTTTCCAGTAGATATTGACTGAAAATATTAAGATCAGCATCTAGGAAAATCTGTAAAATTCATGGACACTGCTTCGCCTCAGCTGAGAATAAAAAGACATTTTACAGGTACAGTAGGTATATATGGTTATTAGGAATGAAATGTTTTGGTCATGGACATAGCAAACCACCAGTGATATAATATGAAACAACGAACCGTCAATCCATTAGATAGGACAAGTGGAAACGTTACTACAGAGTAAAATAAACAACAAAGAGAATATCACCTAACACATGTACATTTCATTGACTTTAGAAGCGTCAAGTCAAATAGTTAATGAGATGGCTTAGACCAGTTATTGGCAAACTGCGGCTCGGGGGACTTTTTGACTGGTACGCCTGCTTTGAATTTATCTTCAATATTTTTTAAGAATTGTGTCTCTCTTGATGATGAACTATGTCTCATGCAGCCCGCTTTTCGTAAATGATTGCCCATGCCTGTCTCAGATAAACAATATGACTGAGTTTATTTTCATCGCTGAGGCAAAGACGATATAGTTAGGATAGGCGTTAACTTTTTTTTTAATGCCTAATGAGGGAGACGGAAAAGATTCTTCACAGTTATTTGCTTTGTTTCATTTTAGTTCAGAGGGAGACTTAAAGCGGCTTGCTGGAAGCAAAATGTCTGAACTGTTTGGGGGTCTAAGATTTTAAACACAAAGCACTGTTGGTTCCTTTATTCCCCACAGTCATCAGTGGCTACTGTTGTATTTATCAAACGGAAGCAAACACAAAACTATCCTCATACTGCATGGATAAAAGCAACCTTTAAAATAAATATTCGTACATTAACACTAGTTTATGACTATTGAAAATGTGACACACTCAGACATCTGGAAACGCTCACATATAAAGATATATTTACACTGAAATGCTTTTACTCATACATATGACCATGTATCCATCTATCTTTATAACTATTACAAATATATATATGCGTATGAATATGTCGGTATGTACATGGCTAAATAATATATATTGTATGTATACACACACACACACACACATCCGCAAGCACACATACAACACAGACACACACAACACACACACACACACACACATATAAGCAAAGACTATATTTACACGTGCAGTTATATGCATGCTCGGTCAACGAGCACATTAACGTGTGTATATAAACGAACATATAAAAAATAACTGCGTAATCCTCCTGAATGTAAACAAGTTCCACATATTTTGACATCTGGGTGTATCTATATTTGTTTACGTATGCATGTATGCACGTATGCATGAATTCATAGAGACTTAAAAAGATGTAAATGTACATACATATGTGTGTTTCAATGTACATGGATATATATATATATATATATATATATATATATATATATATATATAGAGAGAGAGAGAGAGAGAGAGAGAGAGAGACATGTTTACATATAGATTTCGAATTATGCAATAGAAGCAGCTCTACAAAAAAAAACTTTAATGGCACACTTAACGTATGTATGAAGTTGAAAAGCCAGAAGCCGAGGTTTCTGTCCAACAAAAAGTCTTTTTATAGACACTGTGTTAAAACAAAACAAAACAATATACTACAGAATTAGGTGAAACGGAATCAGCCCAGAAATGACTGTGAGAGCAGGAGCTACGGATTTTTTCGTCAATGCTGCTTCTCAGTGTCACTCACTAGTATCATTTTCGAAGTGAAATCGAATCAGCTGATCTGAAGTATATAGAGATAGTGCATAAACTATACACTGGTTTTCAAAGGTGCCACATAAGCAGAATAAAATTCGAATTATGCAATAAAAGCAGCTCTATGGTAAAATCTTTATTAAAATAACTTATTTAACGTGTGTGTACAATTGAAACGCCAGAGGCTACGGTTTTCATCGGCAAAAAATTCCTTTATATACGTATTGTGTTAAAAACAAACAAAATAATACTTGTGCAAATCATATCTTTTACGTTCCTCCAGTTTACTCAGCTGAAAATTAATACCATCTGACTGCTAGTGAATCCTTCTTCCCTTCCGGCTGCCACAACCTCGATGTTCCGCTGGTCAGAGAGGGAAGTCAAATAAGGTACCTATGTCGCCTCGTGACTTTAGATAATTAGCAAAAGCACGGTACAAACTACCAGGTTACACCCGTTAATGAGTTACTACTAAGCTTTCCTTTCCATATGTGTGTGTGTGTGTGTGTGTGTGTGTGTGTGTGTGTGTGTGTGCGTGTGTGTATACACACATATTTTTCTATCTCCCTTTTGAGGTGAACCTCTTTTTATGATGGATAATTATTCTTAACTCTGTGTGTTTCTTTCGTAGTGTAGTGGAGATTGTTTAAACTCTTGGGAAATGAGCCATTTTTGATTAGGCAATTTCTTTGACTTATCATCTATGAAAATCGGAATTTTTGCGTAACAGAATCAATTTGAAGTCAGAGTAAAATATAAGCAAATAAAAAAACACATTTTTGCCATTCCGTAACAGCATACCGGTTGAAATATATGTGAATTAGTTATAATGTCTATCAATTTGGAAATCTTTAAATCAAAACCTCTTGAAATTTGATTGTTTCTGTATAAACGTTCTGAAGAAAACATTGTTTAGATTTCGTTCTATTTACCATTGCGAGAAAGAGTGATTAAAAGATCACGGCCTCCATAAATCTCTGTATTATTTAAGACATGCTCTTAAATCGAATGTGAGATTACAACGTTATCTAATCTTTGCCTCAATAATAATATAGTTAATGCTGTCTCGTAAATGCAGCTGTGATTCTGTGTGTCTCTTATTTTATGTGTTTTTTATGTGACACAATCAACTTTGAACATACACATAACATCCTGGTGCAAAACAGCTTTTAAATGTTGAAGAGGATCCCACGAATTGCTCTGAGTCATCAATTTATAAACTTAATAACCCAGTGGATACAGTTTCTCCACCAACTTACGATATATCAAAATGGCACCTAATTCTTCCGTTGCTATAAAGCAAAGCATAACATGAATAATGGGCTTCACTTATTGATTTGATGGTGCTATAGTCTACACTATATTTAAACATTTTATTTGTCATGTTCTTAAATTTTTGACCAGGTAAAATATTGTTAGTTTTCATACAAGGCATATCTTGTGCATTAAATGTTAAAAATTTCTTTAGGTTTTCGTATATATATATATATGTTTTTCTATTTGCCAATTATGAATCTATAATATAAAATAGTCGGATATGTCGGTCTGCAAGGAATTCATGGTCTTAAGATTTTGTCCAACAGTGTGTATGTATATATACACACAGATATGTATATTGATGCACATATGCATATAAATATGTGTGTCTGTCTATATACATGTATATGTGTATATATATATATATATATATATATCTTAATTGTTTCAGTCATTTAACTGCAGCCATGCTGGGGCACCACCTTTAGTCGAGCAAATCGACCTTAGGACTAAATCGACCTTAGTAAGCCTGGTACTTATTCTATCGGTCCTTATTCCGAACCGCTAAGTTACGGGGACGTAAATACACCAGCATCGGTTGTCAAGC
>NC_068984.1:42235820-42238352 GCF_001194135.2 Octopus bimaculoides | reverse complement strand
TATATATATATATATATATATATATGCATAGATAGATAGATAGATAGATAGATAGATAGATAGATAGATATACAACGGGCTTCTTTGAGTTCCGTCTACCAAATCCATTCACATGGCTTTCGTTAGCCCGAAGTTATATTAGACACTTGCCCAAGGTGCCACTCTGTGGGACTGAACCCGGAACCATGTGGTTAGTAAGCAAGTTACTTACCACACAGCCACTCTCACTCCTGCGCCTATATATATAAAATCTAATAATAAAAACGTAGATAACTTAATACATGGAAAATGTAATTGCACTGAGAGAACGCAGTGCAAATTTTAAAATAACTGTAAAGTAAGAAATACCGTCTATAGATGTGTAGTCACGACAGATAAGAATTACTATTACTGCATTGGTGCTAGATCATGCTTTATAGAATAAACGGTAGCAAATCGTGAAAGTTCATTTAGAAATAATTCTAGAAAATTTTCAACAAGTCTTGGCAGGCTTAAATTGTCGCTTAAGAATGGAAATATTAAATATTCATGAAAATGGGAAATTATTAGTCCTACGAAACCTTATGAAATAAGAGTCGAAAGATGCTATCTGGGGCCTGGAGGAATTATATCAAATATTTACTTAGAAAAATTCATTAGTTAACACTAGACAAGAAAGAAGTTTTAATTGCTTACACAAACAACATTTTCTTTTTAAAAAATTTAAATATTAGAATGCATTAATTTATATAATTTCAATAAATTTGAGCTATGGACTTTCATATATATATGTATGTGTGTGTGCACGCGCGTATGTGCGTGTGTGTGTGTGTGTGCGTGTGTGTGTGTAGATGTATATATATATGTATATGTATATGCTTATGTATATCTCTCTCTCTCCCTTTCTCTGTATATATATATATATATATATATATATATATATATATATATATATATATATATATATATGCATATATGAGCTTACTTTTTCCAGTTCTTTCAATCTCTCAACGAATTTCTTCCTGCTTTCTTATCCTGTCGCAGTATCTCTGTCATTATTCTCATCTCTTGGTTTGCATTTGCTTCGCTCTTCCTTCCCTTTCATCTTATCCAGTCCTTCCTCCTAATCATCTCGATCTGTCACTCTTTCTTTATAAGATTATATGTACATTTATCTATTAATCAATCCATCTATAAGTGTTTGTATATATATATATATATATACGTATATGTAAATATATATACATAAGTATAGGTGTATGTGTATATAGTGTATATATATATATATATATATATATATATATATATATATGCGTATGTGTGTTTATATACATACATACATATACATCTATATAGGTGTCATAATGTGTGTGTGAGTGTGTGTCTGAATTGTGTATGAATTGTGTGTGTGTCTTATGGTTGTCCCTTTGCATTCAAATAAAAATTAAACGTTTTGCTTTCCCATGCATGTTTTTTTTTATTTTCTTTCCATGACGTCTAAAGAAATTTTAATAAATTTTGAATTCATTGTATACGGCATGTCGTACATCCCCAGCGTAACTTAATTATTCAAAGTCGTGCTGTTGGCACCTCTGCGTTAGTTTCTCCTTGCATCTTTTAGTTTTAATTATATACGTGCGTGTATGTATGTTTGTGAATGAGTACATATGTATATATGTGTGTGTGTATATGCATGTGTGTGTGTGTGTGGTGCGTTAGAGCGTGTACTCTGTGTGTCTGGTCTATCTGTCCTCTCTCTCTCTCTCTCTCTCTCTCTCTCTCTCTCTATCTATCTATCTATCTCTCTCTCTCTCTCTCTCTCTCTCTCTCTCTCTCTCTCTCTCTCTCTCTCTCTCTCTCTTTCTCTCACTGTATGTTCTTTATATCTTCATATTCCTTTACCATAGATAATGTCACCATTTTCTCTTTTACCGCTCATTTTTTTTCTCTTTCACTCATACGCGCACACAGATACACACACACACTTACACACACGCAAATATACACACACACGCACACACACAAACTCCTCTCTTTCTTTCCTTCCTTTCACTCTCCTTGCAACTAAATAAATATCTCAGCCACACTCCAGAACTTTCATTTTCTTTTACTTATACATCAACTTGACACATCTGTTGGACTTCCAAATTCCCTCAACTGTATTACATTTCAAATGTTTCATCCATCTACATCTTGGGCGTTAACAGTTATTTTCCATTTTCTTATTTTTTCTTCTCTTTTTTATTTTTCGTTGTTTCTTTCTTCACAATCACAGAAATTTGTCATTTTTGTAAATCACTTTTAGAATCACAGTCGACATTTCATGTTCTGTTTTCAAATACGAGGAAAATATCAGTATTTGGCGGAGCCGTACACGACTGCTTGATAGACACACAGGTGAATTGAATGAAGTATGGGAGTATCTTGCAGTACACCCACAAACGAATATACCCTCGTACACACATACATATACACGTACATACACACTCAACAGATATGTGTGTGTATAAATACATACACATACATACAGATTTATATATATCCATATACTTA
>NC_068984.1:42232929-42235294 GCF_001194135.2 Octopus bimaculoides | reverse complement strand
ATATATATATATATATATATATATATAACGTGTATTCCAAATAATCTTCAGACTCATGGCATATGGTTGGTTTAACCTGTAAACCAGGACGCTGGTATATGTGAAGCCACGAGAAAAAAACGAGAAAGTTGATGCAAAATGTGGAATGAGAAAACAAAGGTCGAATATAAACGGAAAAATAAAGAAAGAAACAAAAAAAGAATACTGAGAGTTACGTATGTCCCCTTTCACTGTAGAAATCATGATTAATCTAGATGGTGTAGAATAATTCAACGGTGAGGAGTACAAAAGCTTATGAGACAACTGCTCAATTCGGAGAGGATGGTGTCCGCCAGTTCGACAGTGGAAATGTGTCCATGTACTAGCATTTGCTGAAAATTTCATATCAGGAAATAAGTAGTGTGGTGGAATTCTTGGACTTAAAAATAATGTGCGCATAAGTTGCATCTCTTTGATCCATTTACATATGGAATACATTTCTCCTCGATTCTCCACTTGATTGCATGTGGTGTGTGGTTGGTCTTCAGACCCATATGTGGCTAGCCAACTTAGTGGCTTTATTTTTATCGATGTGTCGGAAAGAAGACTTGTGGTTTACATAACGTTTTTTAAAGTTGCTTTCGCATAAACCGACATAATTTTCCTTTTCACTTACAGTACGTTATCTTAAAGCCCTGCTGTGACTTCAGCCTCATATATGACTGAGTCTTCAAAATACGCTTGATCTAGTATGTGAGCTTCAGGGTCTAGAGTCTAGACCGTTACGATTGGGAGTGGTCTTTTGGTCAGGATTGTGAGTGACAATGTCCTTCATAATGGGGCAGCAGTTGTATTTCCAGGGTACCCATTAAGGAAAATGAACCACGATTGATATTGGGTGTCAGGTTTTTAAACATTACAGTGAATGGTTGGTACTGATAGGATTGTTTACGTATATATGTGAGTTTTTGAACAAGGACGGCGCAATGGTACGACTAAAAGAGCGGTGGGAATGATTTCATGCGATATCTGCTCCAGTTCTTTGCGTTCTGACACCAACACCAGCGATGACGTTGGTGCCAAGCTGTATCGGTCCAAAGGTGGTCGCCTTTCACTTAGATGACGCCAGTGGCAGGGAAAGGGGAGAATTATATGCATGGACAACTTCCAGACATGTGTACACGAGACCCGTTATTTGATCAACCTTGACCAACAAAGAGCCAAGATCAGAAACGACTGAACATGAAGATGAATAAATTATAGAACTCAAAACGGCAAACGATTCTTTAGAATAAATTTTAACTGAATGTCTGAAAACATCAGCACTCTGAGTTTCGCGTTGCCACTCTGCTGATAAACTGAGCCTATTGCGTCTTAAATCAGTGAAATTTTTTAATGTATATTATCAAATTTTCCAAAATTATATCCGAAAAAAACCTTACTTGTGGCATTTTTAAAGTTATTCCAGTGACACTATATATAAAAGGTTGTTTCAGGATCATGTTTTCTATTATGCCAACTTATTTCATACTCTCGTGGTTATACAATATTTTCTAAATATTTTCATGGCTTCTATTAATCGCTACATATAAGGCAACTTAATACAATCTCTTTTCTTAGAAAATCTCCGTTGTTTTTTCAACGTTTTCTAAAAGAAAATCTGAAGAGAATTGCCACTTTCAAAATATATATGTATTTGTTTTCCTTATATATCTTCATCATAGATCGAAAAGAATATGATTCAAGTTAAAATATAATACGTTCAAGACGCAGAGACGATATTACACTGACGATATATGGTGCCTCTCAAAAGTGCAAATGTTTAATGCGTCTTTCGAAAAGTTGTACTTTTTTAAGGTAACACCCAGTTAATATATGTGTATGGATTGATAGGTGGATACATGAATGGCTGTATAGATATATGTGCGTATATGTATTCATTTATTCTTTTACTTGTTTCAGTCATTTGATTGCGGCCATGCTGGAGAAACGCCTTTGGGCGTTATAGTCGAACAAATCGACCCCTAGAATTATTCTTTGTAAGCCTAGAACTTATTTTATCGGTATTTTTGTGCCTAACCGCTAGGTTATGGGGAAGTAAACACACCATCATCGGTTCTCAAGTGATGGTGGGGGGACGAACACAGAGACACACATACATACATACATACAAGTATACATATATAGATATATATAATGAAGAAAAATTATGAGAATTATCCCCTTATACAGCACAACTAATTAACGCTCTAATAGAGCATCAGGAATATAAAACACAGAAAGAGAGGACAAGTAGGTGCACCTAGATAGATAGATAGATAGATACATACATACATACATACATACATACATACATGCACATATATATATATATATATATATATAT
>NC_068984.1:42231465-42231934 GCF_001194135.2 Octopus bimaculoides | reverse complement strand
ATATATATATATATATATATATATATATATATGTGTGTGTGTGTGTGTGTGTGTGTGTGTGTGTGTGTGTGTGTGTGTGTATGCATGTATGTATGTATATATATATATATGCATGTGTGTCTGTGTGTCTGTGTATGTTTGCATGTATATAAGTACACAAACTTACGCGTATATGTATATATTTATATATACATGCATACACACACACGTATATATCACTATATTATCTTGTGTATGTAGTTAAATGTATGGCTGGAACTGTAGAGTTGCAGTCATACATAAATTATCCTTATCCAATCAGAAGCATCCGATTGCAGATGGAAAATCTAATACTGTAGCTGCAAACAATCACAACGGTAACTAATGATATAAACTGGAGGTTATAATAATTTTTCACATATATATGTGTGTGTGTATAAGAGTGTGTGTATATATATATATGTGTGTGTGTGTGTGTGTGTGTGTGTGT
>NC_068984.1:42229957-42231455 GCF_001194135.2 Octopus bimaculoides | reverse complement strand
TGTGTGTGTGTATGTGTGTGTGTGTATGTGTGTGTGTGTATGTATGTGTGCGTGCGTGTATACGTATGCATATGTGTATGTATGTATGTATCTATCTATCTATCTTTCTTTCTATCTATCTATCTATCTATCTACCTATAAATGCATGTATACCTGTATTTAAGGTGACCAAGTCTGTAGTTGGGGTGGATGCTCTGAGAGCATTGCCACTAGAATAAGAATAGCCTGGGCAAAGTTCAGAAAGCTCCTACCTCTGCTGGTGAGAAAGGGCCTATTGCTCAGAGTGAAAGATAGACTGTATGATGCATGTGAGTACTGCCATGCTACACGGCTGTGAAACATGGGCCATGATTGTTGATGGCATATGTAGGCTTGAAAAAAATTAAGTTAGTATGATCTGCTGGATGTGTAATGTCAGTGTGTACATACAACAGAGCGTAGGCGCCCTGAGAAAAATGTTGCACATAAGAAGCATTAGAAGTGGTGTGCAAGAGAGACGACTGCGCTGGTATGGTCATATGCTGCGTATGGATGAGGAGAGCAGTGTGAAGAAGTGTCACTCTCTAAGAGTGGAAGAGGGAGACCCAGAAAGACATGGGATGAGGTGTGAAGGACGACCTTCGAACATTGGGCCTCACGGAGGCAATGATAAGAGATCGAGACCTCTGGAGATATGCTGTGATTGAGAAGATCCGCCAAGTAAAGTGAGATCACAGCCGTAGCCTATACCAGTATCGCATAATCAGCCCATTTAAAAAGTAGCTCTGAATCGTCGGGCGACAGCCACCTATTGAGTCAAGTAAAATCAAAAATCAAAAATCAAAATCAGAATCAGAATCTCAATCAAATCGAAATCAAAATGGAAATTGTAGTTGTGAACGATGACAGTGCCGCCTGACTGACTCCCGTGCTGGTGGCACGCAATAAGCAGCATTCAGCCGCCTGGCTGTCTCCCCACCCCCACCCCCGTGCCGGTGGAAAGTAAAAAGCACCATCCGAACGTGGCCGATGCCAGTGCCGCTGACTGGCTCCCGTGCTGGTGGAAAGTGAAATGCACCCGCTTCACCCTCGGAGTGGTTGGTATTAGGAAGGGCATCCAGCTGAAGAAACATTGCCTGATCAGATTGGAGCCTGGTGCAGCCCGCTAGCCTGCAAGCCCACAGTCAAACCGTCCAACCCATGTCAGCATGAAAAATGATGATGATGATGATGATGATGATGATGATGATGATGATGATGACGAGGACGACAACGACATTTTTTACAAGGATTATAGCGGTTCTTCAGACATTTCTCTTCCTGAATGAAGTTAGTTGTAGGATTAAATATAATTTATTCACATTCTTTGTAAATACTTATAGTTTAGAGGGGACGAGTTCTTCTTGTAACGTGAATTTGAAATATATACACACACACCGGCAAACCCCGCTGTATGTATATATATGTATATATATATATGTATATGTATATATGATATATATATATGTATGTATATATA
>NC_068984.1:42225286-42229234 GCF_001194135.2 Octopus bimaculoides | reverse complement strand
AAAATCCTGCATTATCAGTTGAAGAATTGGCAATAAAGCTTTGTTCAAACCATGCAACTGTTCATCGTCATCTTCAACAACTTGGAAAGGTTCCTAAACTTGGAAAATGAGTGCCTCATGAATTGTCCGAAAGCAACTGCAAATCCCCAGTTGACATCTGCTCTTCTCTCCATTCTCGCGAACTCATTTCACCCTTTTTGGATAGACTTGTGACGGGTGACGAAAAATGGATCTTCTATTGAAATGTTAAACGTCGTAAACAGTGACTTGGTAAAAAGGAAAAAGCCCAACCACAACTGAAAGGGGAACTTCATGGAAAAAAAGCTCTTCTCTTTATCTGGTAAGATTGCAAAGGAGTAATTCACTTTGAATTGTTACCACCTAATGCAACAATCAATGTTCAAGTCTACTGTCAGCAATTAGAACGTTTGAGCCAAGCTTTGAAGAAAAAAGACCCGCTTGAGTGTATCGAAAAAGAGTGATGATTCATTTGGACAATGCTCGATCCCACACTGCAAAGATTACATCATAGAAGATCGAAGAGCTTGGTTGGGAAAAAATTCCTCATCCACCTTATTCTCCCGACCTTGCTCCTTCAGACTACCATCTGTTTCGTAGTTTATAGAATCATTTGGGGGACATAACTTTCGCAAGCCAGGAGGAAGTCGAAACTGACATTTCAGAGTTTTTCTCTTTGAAACCAAAAGAGTTTTACATTGATGGGATTAAAAAGCTTGTAAATAGATGGAAGGAAGTCATAGATAACCAGGGAAAGTACATTGATGATTAAATTTCAAATAAAATATAACATTTGATCACTTGTTTTCTTTATTCAAAATTCGGACAGAACTTATGGGATGACCTGATATATATTTCACAAGCCTTTGTGCAAAGATATGCCCTGATACACGCGCGCGCGCGTTGTGAGATTTATAAGTGGAATTTTGTATGTTTACATGTACATGTATTTATAGAAAAAATAATGACAATATGCATAATTGCTCAGAGGAAGAAAATTTAATTAGAGGGACTAGAGGAAATCTGATTCCATTTCCTGTTGTTAACTCCCATGTGCAGTGCGATTGGACAGCAGTCACTTTTTGATTTAAAGTCTCACATAATTTCATAGTTTCCCTGGCGTATAAGGCTTAAAAACAGAAGTGTCAAATGAAACATGTGTGCCTGTTGTGTACACATTTTTTTTTTTTTTTTTGCTGTTGTTTTGTGGCAAGCGCAATTAAGAAATTAGTCTAACTTTGAGAAGAGTTATATCAGCATTTATAGAATGGAAATTATTTATGTTTAAGGAATATAAAATTGTACGAGACATTGTCATTTATTCGATAATGGATTTGAAACATGATTACACAAATAAGATGTTAAAGAAAATTACATATTTCAGTCCGGTAGCAATGTCTTGTCATCTGACAGTCCATTGAGGAAATTTGTTTCAAATCAACAGTAATAAGTCTCGTTTTGTCTCTGTTTAATTACCATCGTCTATAATTTCCACCCATCTTCATTTGTTTCTCGTTCAACAGTTACATTTTCACCCCTCTTTAATTTACTTCCACCTTTACTCTCATATTAAAAAATGAAAGTACAAATAAAAGCATATTATTGTATCCAGCATATATAAACAATACTGTGCTCGAGTATAATCATTTTATTAACAATCTTTCATGTTACCTTATTGATTTTTGTATTTATTTTAAAACTATAACCGTACTATATCCCTAAATGTTTCAAGACTTTCTAGACGTAATCTACTAAATAATGAGATAATAGTTGGGCGGTTTTGTTCTTGGTATCAAAAGATCATAAAAATGATTTTTTCAATTGATAAAATAATCATTACCGGGTCTTAGATTGCTAAACTCTTAAATCCAGTTGTAACCTTTCTTCTAGCTTGTGTAATCAACGAAGATTTTCTCATTTAGGTTGTGTTATGATCTGTATTATGTGTTGGAGGTTTTCCTATCTAGTCTGTTATTATGATCTGTATTATAATGTGTTAAATAGCTCTTTATTGAAAATAGGCCGACAAGAAACGGTCCGGTATAATAGTCTAAGTCGTGAAGTGTACAACTCTTATGCTTGCAGTGAAATTTGTACATTATATTGGTTATCTACGTTATGTTCAGCAGGTCTATGGCTTCATATTGAGGTTTTGCAATTTTTGTTCTTGTAATGTATATTAATGTAATACATATTAAGTTTAATACATGATTAAGTCTGATACATAATATTTTCTGTTTGATGATTTTTAAATAGAAGCTCTTCCGTTTTCATAAGGTGCATTTGCTTAATGTAGAATAAACTAAATGAATGGTTTATATACTTTACTGGGTATTTTACTGGTTATATTTGTCCCTATAGTGTTCTATAGTTTTGTCTGCTAACGAGTCCGAGTATCTACTATTAGCTGTTTGTTCATTTCTAATGATTTCCTTATGTAAAGCTTGTTATTTGATATTAACTGAAAGAGTCTGAAGGAGTAAGGTCGGGAGAATAAGGTGGATGAGGATATATTCGCACAACTAGTTTTCGCCCTTTCGCATGCTTCGATGATCAATTTATTTTTGTGTACTCTTGGTAAGCTATGAGAGTTGCTCGTTTATATCGAAAATTTGTAATATAATCCAGTTCTTTATCTATTGAAACTTCCGATAAAATATAGTCAAGCAGAGACTTATTTCATAACTTTTAGCAGGATTGTAGTTTCTAGCTTCCTCAAACTAGATACTGTTCTGTAGCATATTTAGCATAACGTTTTTGTGGTATTCTGCATACATAACGGAACTTCTCTTATTGGATTGTTTTATTCATTATCAATTTTATTTTTTGTCTTAATTTATAATAGTCAAACATGTCCAGTGTTGCCTGGTAACGATGAATTTTGTTTGTTTACTTCCTGTAGCTCATATTGAAATATTTGTAATATATTTCTATAATTCTTTAACGGCCAAATTTCTTCCTCTTTTTGGAGTGTTATTCCTTTTTACTTCATCGCTTTCTACAGAAGTTATCTTTCAGACTTTTGAAGGTTTGATGAAATTTTTAGTTCTTACTGAGTATACCTATTTGTATAGGTGATAATGTTTCTCATAACCAGGTTCCATCTCATGTCCCTATATTTCTGGGTTTGGGTTTTTAAAAAAGAATATTATTTCTATTAGTAGCAATTTCCTTAAAAAGCAAACTCACGTTTTTTATATGCTGAGTAATCGAAACAAAGAGGAAATTTACTAACGTTCATTAACCTCAAAACCAGTTAAACTTACCAAGAAAATTACAACTAAAGTAGCAGAACAACTAAAAAAACATCTACAACAAAAATTGTCCCTTGACAAAATGAGAAACGAAATGGGATTTATGAAACTGAGAGCAGTCGTAAGTGAAGAGAAATATAAAAGAATTGATGAGGAAATGAAAACTGAAACTTCAAATAAAAACAAAATGGGTATTTCCTAGATTAGGCTTGCAAATTATCGAGAAAGAATGTGAAAACGAAGAGATGGTATCAATAAAAAGATGCGGGGAAACGATGAGGAACAATTTAAAAAGAAACCACTTACTTAAAAAACTATTTTTAAAGAAAAGCAACAATGTGAAAAGCTATGTTGATTCCGTTCAACAAGCACAACCCGAAGGCTCCAATTATCAATAAAAGAAACAAAATACTTGACTATAGTTAAATTTTAAAATGGAAATCTTGCCGTGAAAAGCGGTTACGCAAAAACCAGAGTAGACAACTGTATATATTTTTAATGTACGAACACATTGATTCATATTTTTTCCTTTCCCATTTCTTACCTTTTTCGTCATTTGATTTATCTGTCTAACTCCTTTACCTCATACTCTTCATCGCTCTACTCAAACACATATACTTATATGTTTGTGTGTGTGTGTGTGTGTGTGTGTGTGTGTGTGTGTGTGTGTGTGTGT
>NC_068984.1:42219451-42225082 GCF_001194135.2 Octopus bimaculoides | reverse complement strand
ATAGTCTGAAGGAGCAAGGTCGGGAGAATAAGGTGGATGAGGAATTTTTTCCCAACCAAGCTCTTCGATCTTCTATGATGTGATCTTTGCAGTGTGGGGTCGCGCATTGTCCTGATGAATTATCACTCCTTTTCGATTCACTCAAGCGGGTCTTTTTTCTTCAAAGCTTGGCTCAAACGCTCTAACTGCCTACTGTAGACTTGAACATTGATTGTTGCATTAGGTGGTAACAATTCAAAGTGAATTACACCTTTGCAATCCCACCAGATAGAGAAAAGAATCTTTTCCCATGAAGTTCCCTTCTCGGTTGTGGTTGAGCTTTTTCCCTTCTACCAAGCCACTGTTTACGCCGTTTAACATTTCGATAGAAGATCCATTTTTCGTCACCCATCACAAATCTATCCAAAAAGGGTGAAATAAGTTTGCGAGAATGGAGAGAAGAGCAGATGTCAACTGGGGATTTGCGGTTGCTTTCGGACAATTCATGAGGCACTCATTTTCCAAGTTTAGGAACCTTTCCAAGTTTTTGAAGATCACGATGAACAGTTGTATGGTTTGAACGAAGCTTTATTGCTAACTCGTCAACTGATAAATGCAGTATTTTCTTCAAGTAATGCCTCAAGGATATGGATAACACATGCACAGACAGAAACACAGACACTCAATTGGACGTCCTGTTCGATCTTCATCTTCAAGTCTGAAATCTCTACTTCTGAATTTTGCAAACCGTCTTCTGCAAGTTCCTTAATTGAAGAATTTTTTCCCATAAACTGAGTGTATGTTTCGAGTCGTTTCGGCTGCAGAGTTTTCTTTTTTGTACTCATAAAACATTATGTGCCTCAAATGATCTTTGGATACTTCCATGTTAGAAAGGGTTTTAATCAAAGAAATTTTAATTTTATTATTCTGTAAAATAATATTTAATTAGTTTAAATGTACACAAATACATAAAATTGATTTTTAATTCCATTAGACATTCTAGAATACTATTAAATTTCATTCAATTTTAGATAAGGTAAAATCGGACAGAACTTATAGGGTGACGTGATATATACTTAGTAAGAACCGATATGTCAAATACTATACAAAAAAATGTTTGATTTATCAAATTATCTCCCCCTCCGGAGGTGGTATCATAATTATCAAATGGAAATTATGACTAACAAGAGAACATAATCTCAAGGTAGAAAGATTCTCCAAAACTGACATGTCATGCCATTAGGGGAAGGAATACTTATTTTCTAGATACAAGAGGCCACTTGTGAACACGTTTCAGACTCAACAGCCTCCATCAGCACGACAATAGTCCGACCTATCACCAAAAGCCAAGAGACTTAGACATATACAAAACGGTGAAGTAGTTTTTTATAAAACATCTTTGCCTAAACGTTATTTTCAATACAACGTGTAAGCAATAGTACAACTCAAGGACTCAAAGAAGTAGTGAAGTTAGAAGGGTATATAACTACTAAGATAGTGAAATGTGATGATACAAGATAAAGGAACATGGTGAGGTTCACTACGATTTCTAGGGTTATATCAGTATCAAATGTGAAATTAAAGTATTAAAGATATCAAAAATATCAAAATTCAAGAAACAAAAATATAAATATTACATCTAAATGCAATACCAGAAACACATTATACAGTGTGTGATATGCAGTATTTGATATTCATTTCGATGTACTGCAACACAGTAGTTTTATCGCTATCCCAGAAAATACTTTGGTTTGAAGCGTTCATTTCGGAGGGACAATGATGTCACTAAGAATTTATATATACAGTACCTTAGCGCTACTTGGTGCAGATTTAACAGCTCAGGTATTGCAAATCTGCAACATCACTTATGTAATACAACGCAAGACAATTTGATATATAATCAATGATAATATAATAAATTATGTCAGGTGTCAGATACGAAGTTCGTGATGCATAATCTTTGATATCCATCACAAACGCAAAAGGTAAAGTGTAGATCCACCTAGTCAAAGACCATTATATTAAAATTCAATATTCATCTTTTCGAAGTATAAGATTCTGGAATTCGAAATTTCCAGAGTGCCCAATACGGAAATTAAATCACGACATTCCAACTTCAAACATACAATTATTCAAGGGACAGAATATCCGTTTAATGCAATATTGTATCTAAAGTTCTTTGGAAAAGGGAGATTTAGTACTTTTGTCAGTGGATTCCCAAGAGTAAACAATTCATGTACGAATATGTTGAATACAAAATTTAGGAATAAACAATTCAAAATGAATGGACAATAGGTTGTATCAAATTAATGATATAACATGGAGATGTATGTCGCAAAAATCATCTATGAAAATCCGAAAAAGCTTTTAACTGATATCAATAGTAACTAATGTGTTACATGCAATGTATATAGGCAAAAATATGAGTACGCGCGCGCGCGCACAGACACAGAATCTATTTCTATTTTCGTAATCCTAAGAGAAATCAGCAGCTTCGTTCCGGCCAGGTTTCAGAATCTGTTGTTAAACAGAAGGTTATGTTGTGTGTTTGGTGGGATTTTGAGAGGTTGTTGCACTTTAAGTTTGTCCCAGATGGTCATACTGTGAACGCTCACCTTGATGCTCAACAACTGCTGCGAGTCTATGATGCTTTGAAATCCTACTACCTGGTGTTGAATAATCGATGAAGCGCGCACCCAACACACATCGCCGACGTCACGAAGAACAAACTTGAGTAATTTGAGGGGTTGGAAATGCTGCTTCTTCCTGCCGACAGCCCAGACTTTGCACCATCTGATTACCACCTTTCCGGTGCCATAGTTAGTTTTCTGCACGAACGGAGGTTCAAAACAATATGGATGAAGTTGAAAACGAATTCAAGGTGTTTTTTGTCTCTAAACCAGCCAAATGGTATACGCATGGAATTGCGTTTCTGGTACAACGAAGGCAACAGACAATAGAATATGATAGGATATATTTTGATGAATAAACGCTTTTCGCAGATAATTCGATTAAACTATTAAAGCTTGAAATACGAAAAAACTTTTGACTCAATCTAGTATTTGAAATCAGGTGTCAGGCATAGTTACAGTCCGACTCTATAGTTCTCCATACTTATTCGTGCATAATTATGCAAGCTCGCCCACTTACATTTTGTATTAATGAAGGTATGTATGTATGCATGTATGTATATATATATATATATATACACACACATTCATACATGTATGTTCATATATATATATGTGTGTATGTGTGTGTGTGTGTGTGTGTGTGTAATTTTTATTATTATTCCTCTACTTATGAAAACAAGGTCAAAAAGCGGGGTTGGTTCCGTCATAGCAAAGTGAAGGTGCCATGTTCTGATTATCTCATTATTTGATTTCTCTCCCACCGCCATCCTATACTCTCTACTCAACTACCACCATAACACCACTGGCACTTATATACGCACCCAACTACCAACACCTCCATCTCGACATACACTCTCTCTCTCTCTCTCTCTCTCTCTCTCTCTTTATATATATATATATATATATATATATATATATATTTCTCTTTCCACACCACCACCGTCATTGCAGTGTCCCTTTTGCATTCGTCACATGACTGCCACGTATGCAAAAATTAACACGGAACACTCGACATGAAACTTATTTCATCTCCACCAATACCACCGCCCCTTCTACCACCATTACTACATGCTATCAACATCACCACCTGCACCAATCTCTATCAATGACGTTCAACCGGCTTAAATAAAAAGCCATACATTTGACAATGACATACAAATAGACGAGACGAATATGGCTGGAACTCATTTGATCATAGGTCTGTTCAATGAGACTAAACATCATTTTCAACATCATCGACATCACCATAATCATCATCATCTACTAATAAAATAACCTACAAGAAGCTTTGCCGCTCTTGTCAACAAGGGAGGCAGTTCGAGTTTCTTTGACCTATTGGAAATAGTTTTCAAATTCCCCTCAAATCATACCCTAATAAAAACGGAAGAACAGATTAGATCAAAGCAATTATAGCTAGCTCCACCCTACCGCGCCTCACCCGCCTCTTCCAACAATCACACACACATGTATGAACAGACACACACACACACACACATATACACACACACACACACACACACAACCACACGTACGCACAATATATATGTATATATGTGTGGTGGATGAGACGAGTATAAGTGTCTGTGTTTCTGTGTGTGCATGTGTGTTATCTATATATATATGTATGTATGTATAATACCAAAACAGATATGGATTACACACATGTACAGACAGAAACACAGACACTAATACACGTCTCATCCACCACATATATATAAATCGAGAGCTGTAGCTATACATCTATGCCTTTTACATTCCGTTTAAACTGTTGCAAGCGGACATTTGCTGGAAAAACGTGAACATAGGTGAGGGAGGGTTCCAGAGGACTCAATATTCAGAGAAAGAAGAACTAGACGTAGAACTGAAACTGGAAGGTGAACACGTTATGGATGATGAGACGGGCAAGAGATGCATGAATCAAGAATGCATGAATGCAGGTGGTACGAGACCATGGAGCTCCAAAAGAAACGACAGCCAGGTTAGTATTGATAGGAAAAGTAGAGCGAGAAGAAAGTGTGTCTGCGGAGCAGAGATGGAGTTGTCTTTCGGGGTTGACGTAAGCAAAATAGTAAATTGGGAATCTACAGTAGTATTTTAAGGGTCTACAAAAAAATTTTGTTTTAGATGTATTTATTACAAGAAACAGTTAAGTTTCAACATGATTCTGGCTACTGAAATATGTTCCCGCAAGAGAGTGCTATAGCAAATCTGCGCAAGTAAACGCATGAAAAACAATGGGAATTTTGAAAGAAGTATCTAATAAAATTAGTTTTTAAACATCGAATGTCTATAGGGGTCCACCAGAGTAATTTAGTAATTAAAGGGATTCATAGATAAAACAAAAATGGTTGAGAACCACTGATATAGTTTGATAGATATACATCTACATACAGAAACGAGAAACAGCAGAAGAATATTTCTCTATCTAGTTCCGCGGTTACATGTTCGAAGTGCATAATTCACAGGTATCGAAGTCCATATTTCACCGGTCATTTGTTCCATTGTTGAGCAGGACAAAAAGCGCACTTTATCTCGATCAGAAGCATCTAACAATCGGTCATTATCCATATTTAGATTGTGAGAATACCACCCAAGCTATACCTTGGTTATTTGTAACAATGAAGAACAATGAAAGCAACAGCTACAAATAAAACACTAAATCAAGATCTATTGAAGCAGAAAGAAAGTTGGAACAGTAGGCGAAGATGATAAGGGGCGGATGATAAGAAACAACAACTACAAACCCAGGATGTAATAATAAGAATAAAAGTATTAATAATAATAACTCCCAATCAAACGAAGACAAAAGTAATAAGTATCAGGGAAATAACAATTATGATAATGCACTTGTTCTAACCTTAGCGAAAGCTGATAGAGTCATTAAAAAAAAAAAGGGAGGAAATTTCTAAAGCAGAACTACAGCAATTAAACAGCCAGACAGCGAAAATGAAACAACGATGTGTGTTTGTGGGGTGCGTGTCTGTGCGTACACGCGCGCATGTCTCAATATATATATATA
>NC_068984.1:42217333-42219163 GCF_001194135.2 Octopus bimaculoides | reverse complement strand
ATATATATATATATATATACAGGTATACAAATATGCATCTATGTACACACATATGTAGGTAGATATAGATATAGATATATATATATATATATATATAGAGAGAGAGAGAGAGAGAGAGACAGAGAGAGAGACAGAGAGAGAGACAGAGAGAGAGACAGAGAATAAGAGAGAGAGAGAAACAGACAGATGACAGAGAGAGATACATCCAGACACAGATAGATGCATAGATAGCCCAACAATAGGAGAAACACAGAGATCAATCGATGGATTGATTGATCGATCGATCGATCGATCGATCGGTCAATAGATAGGCAAACAGAATGAGAGTGAGGGAGTATTAGGGAAGAATTCATTCGCACACACGGCGAGACATTGCTGCACGCAGACACACATGACATGCACACACACACGCACACAAACACACCACGCTCTATAATACATACATTCAGCATATACATACCAACATATATATATATGTGATATATATATATATTTATGATATATATATATATATATATATATATATATATATATATATATATATATATATATGTATGTATGTGTCTGTGTATGTGTGTGTATGTATGTATGTATGTGCATACATACATACATACACCCGTCCTTTTTAAAATTTTGCAAAACATTTATAATTGATTATATAAGCTTTTAGAGACAAAAGCATAGGGCATATATTCCCATACATGAAACAACACATATTTACAAACGGTAATGTATATTTATGTGCGAACCTGTGACGTAGTATGTTTATGTGCATGTATTTGCTCTGTGATGTGTTATGTTTGTGAGTCTGCGTGCAAATGTTGTTCGTCTATGTTTGTATGTTTGTAAATATGTCTGTTTTACTTTAAGTGTGTGTCCGAATGATGTATGCATACTTACATACATATATATACATATATATACAAATACACACACACACACATATATATACACACACATATGTATGCATTTGTGTGTCACTGTGATTGCATATGTTGTGTGCACAATCTGTAACATTCTTTTGCTCGTGTAGTCTGTGTGTGTTTGAGCGATGAATGCGCTTATGTGTGGGCTTGTGCTGCGTCTATATGAACCTATGTCTATGTGTGATACTACGTGTGCCTTGGTGTGTGTATTTTATATGTTCCTGTGGTGAAGTGCGATCTGTATATGTGTCGCTGTGTAGAAGTTCCTGCTTAGGTTTAAGTTTTACGAATTGGGCTTGTGGGGGTATCTTTCTAACTTTCTCTTCTTCAATGCTCACTTCCTATTTCTTTCTCTTCCTTCCCCTCTCTCTCTTCATCCCTCTTCCCCACATACACACACTGCTATCTATCTATCTATCTATCTATCTATCTAGCTGTCTGTCTGTCTATTTATCTATCTATCTACTTACCTAGCTGTCTATCTATCTATCTATCTATCTATCTATCTATCTATCTATCTATCTATCTATCTATTTGTTTATTTATCTATCTATCTATTATCTGTCTTTCTATATGCGCATTCACATTAACAAATGTATTTGTCTGCGAACATGTATGTCTACACATTTCTATGTACACATAAATTTATGAATAACATATACATATATAGATATTTGTGTGTGTTTGTATGTGTATGTATGTATGTATGCATGTATGTATGTATGCATGTATGTATGTATGCATGTATGTATCCATCAATCTATCTGTATATATATATATGCATATATGTATATACATGTATTTATATGGATATATATATGTATATATGTTTATATAGGTGTATGTATATATGTTTATATAGTATATGTGTATATGTGAATATATGTATATGTGAATATATATA
>NC_068984.1:42216382-42217053 GCF_001194135.2 Octopus bimaculoides | reverse complement strand
ATATATATATATATATATAAAGGTATTTACATATATCTATGTATGTATATGCTTATATATATGTGTATGCATACACACACATCACACATACTTATATATACTATTACATATAGAGAGAGATATGTATATATGTATTATGTATGTATGTATGTATGTATGTATGTATGTGTGTGTGTATGTATGTATATAAACTATATGTATGTATATAAACTTCCCGAACAGTTTAGTAAGAGATCACACGAAACACTGAATATATCGACGGTCCAGAGGACTAAAGCTGTTAAGTCAAGTTTGTTAATGATTGTATTTCCATTAGAAGCAGCTCCATCTGGCCATTAAATAAACTAAGTCTTGGGAAATGGTTTCTAGTTCTCTCAGCTGGAGACTTGCCAATTGCTTGGTGTTTATTTAATTTGTTATCTTTTGTCTCTTTTCTTCCTTCCACATTTATGTACACAAGAACATACATATGTACACGCTTACACGCACTTAGATTTCTACCTACTCATCATGTATTAACTCTCCTTCTACCTTTCTCCCTCTCCTTCTCTCTCTCTCCCTTGCTTTCTTGCTATGTATAAATGTATGTACGTTTTCCCTCCCACACATACGCATAATATATATGTATGTATATGTATATACATATATATATATATATATATATATATATA
>NC_068984.1:42212720-42215901 GCF_001194135.2 Octopus bimaculoides | reverse complement strand
TATATATATACATATATATATACATATATAATACACACACTCTCATACATAAATACATACATACATACATACATACATACATACATATATACATATGCATGCATACATAAACCTTGTTTCGCCCCATCGAGAGAACATATCAAAGATACAGTAATTTTCCATATCAACGACTAAATAATTAAATGTGTTCTTCCTTTTATACAACTGTAACATGTTAATTTTAGGGAGATACGGCTAGTATTTTTCGCAGGCTGATAACTTTGTTATTAGCACATATGTATTTATGCCCAGACACACATACACAAACATACACACACTCACGCACACACATATATATATATGTATGTCTGTATATATACATATATACACGATATATTTATGCAGTGTATTTACCCTATATTGATTAGTTAACAAGGTATTTTACACCTCTCACCTAAAATCTGTCTTCAGATTAAATAACTTAAACCAGTTCAATTCAAAACAGTATGACATAAGCCGTAAACTCACAACAATTCAAGAATCAGATGTGTAATTTAAGAACCTGCTAAATACTAATATAATCTACAGATAAACATCATGAACAAATATCAACATCCAACATTAACTTTTATAAACATATAAACAGCCACACCTACAAGTATATAACTTAGATAACTTAGACATATTTCGGCCAAAGGTTGGCTAAGGTCATGTCTAACTTAATGCTATCATTTGATTATAGTTCTCAATCACTAGCATTCAATCAATCATATGACCTTAGAAATATAATCAACTAACGAATAAAATTAACTAACCCATGAGCTCTCTCTTTAACTACTTAACGGACATCAATGAGATTTCAACATCTGTTGACAGGACCACTACTTTCGTTGGTGTCAAACAGTCCTAGAAACATATAATTTAATGTTTCCAAGGAACGCATAGATCTAATAGTTTGCACCTGGAACATAATTATCATAACTTAACCTCCTATTATTTTAAACAAATAGCATATACTTACCAACTACGAATACTTAATGTCCTAAATACACACATTCAAAATCAGATATGACAATTGAATGAACCACAATCTACTATTTTTTTTTTTTTTTTGAGTTATGAAAAACACAACTCAAACATTTTTGATAGCTTATAACATGAATTCGAATCATTAAATAGATAATGTGATAATCCCAATAAAACCAACATTTCTGCTTATTGAGAAACCTGTTCAGGTCGTCTATCTCCTATACATGCTACAACAAAAAGGGCTGATGTCAAGCTGAAGGCCGCAAAAGTAACAGCAATCATCTGATGAGAAGCGTCAATTGACCGCTCAACTCGTATCCAGACTCTCTCAGCATAACTGTACGACTGACAGTGTACTCTTTCGCAAATTCTTTAATTTTATATTTCATAAATAACTAAATATTTACTTTATCATATTTAACATTTAAATTTAACTCCGAGCTGTTAACCGAAATTATTTTTTATTCATTTGAAATATCATAATGTACATCTCGAATACGCCTAAGTTTCTTAATTAATTATCTAGTACTATTTGTGTGTGTGTGTGTGTGTGTGTGTGTGTGTGTGTGTGTGTGTGTGTGTGTGTGTGTGTGTGTGTGTGCGTGCACGTGTGTGCGCGCGCACATCTGTGTGTGTCTGTGTGTGTGTCTCTGTATGTGCCTGTGTTTAATCATTTACTTAATCAAATCTCTAGTAACCAATGCTTACTTCATTTCAATATGAGCAATCTTAATTCTTTATTATTAACTTGCAAGTCTTCGCTATTGATATGCTCATATACATTATAACAAATATAAGAATTTCTACATTCACGTTTACTTAGACAAGTTTCTTTAAATTTCTTTAAATGTGACATAGATAATCATTTATTGTAATTTGATAACAATCCTAATCTAATCAATAATAGATTAGACCTTAGGGTATCATGTGTACACTGCTCTACTCGCACTTTTAATTTTTTTTTAAAATAGGCCTTTATTAAGTAATTAAAGTTATCAAATTATAGTACTTTACTTCTATTATGGTCATCCAGGACTATCAATTAGCACATATTTATATTGGTAATTGAACCTTTATAACATATATTCCTGATCTCTCACCTTAACATCTAATTTACTTAAATCAATCATCAGATTCCTGTATTGATTATCCTTGTTATTTCCTAACATCCTTTCTTTTTTCAGTCCCTTAAACCTTAGTAAACACATTATTATAAACTAATATAATCCGATAATAATTTTTATTCTTTATTCACATTATATAAATAAAGCTTATCTATGTGTCTCTTAAATAGTATCATTATCTTATCTTCAGCTAAAATTGTTTTAAGATAATTCAAAATAGTTTTCATGAACCCAATATACTTAATATCCTTAAATTTTACACCCTATCCAGAGCCCCTGAATTCAATACTGACATTATTTCATGATTTTTGTGGAAAATAATTACATCTCATTTTATTTATTTTATTAACATACCTCTTATTGTGAAAATATTGGTTAGAGTATTGTTGTTATCTGTACCACTATACTGTTACTCTATTCAGACCAAAAGAGAAAAAAACCCTATTTGACCCATATACCTAGGGTTGTAATTCCCCAACGTTAATTCCTCAACACTTTGATAGTAGTAAAATGACCTGATACTACTATGACCAGTGAAGCCTTTAGATTCTAATACATTTTATAGTCTTGTCCATGCATACTGCTTACACCTTCCCTCTCTTTAGAAGTAATTGTCCCTTATGCTATCACCACTAGATCAGAAACAATAAAATCTGAGACAGCTAAAACTTTTATCTAGAATCAATTACTAGCCTGATAGACTCGGCTATGTCAAGATGGACTTATGTATTCTTCCTCACATTTTGATTTTTATGTATTCTCTCTCCCACTTGGATTTGAAATGTTGCCACATTTATAATGTCTTTTCTACAGTAATTTTCTGCATGTTCGTGCAGCTGAAGATTGCTCTTCATATTGCATTTAATGTAATTCTCGCATTACTTAAATAAATTGGAGTAGCATGAAACGTGCGTACTGCAATCACCTTTGAAATCCGTGTTGCTTATTTTTTGATTTTGATCACCTATCCTTTTGGGATACGATATTTGGGTGCCTACACATAAGTACCATATTCAACCTTGAATCTATATCTAAACCGTCTATATATA
>NC_068984.1:42210445-42211849 GCF_001194135.2 Octopus bimaculoides | reverse complement strand
TATATATATATATATATGCCACAAAACGTTTCAAAGCTAGAAATCAATTACTACGTATTATCCCAAGCAAAGGAGATTATCCATTAAACCAATCAAGCAATATCAATGTATATAATCGCCATAAACGATGAACCCAAAAATTAATTCAGCCATAAGCGATGACACGGAATAACGAGACACCAACATATAAAAATTCACAAACTAGCATATCAAATATGCATTTTCATCATCAGCTGCCAAACGGATATCAGTATGGTTTTGACACCTGGACAATACTATTCACTCTGGCAGTGTTAACAGTTTTAAAATCATGAACGTTGCCTGGGAACCAATGCATAAGCAGCAGGGGCTAAACATTAGCTCGTTTGTCTACGACGGTTAAAAGCAAATTAACAATGAATGTTGTTATTTGTTTTACATTCAGTTTGTAAACATTACAAATACTACGTAGACTTCATGGATAATCTCAAACAACCAAGTTGTTTGCTTTATGAATTGTTAATAGTATTTTAATGGGACTCGATATTTATTTTTACTTTATTAATTAACCCTTTCGGATTTGAATCTTTTATAGGTGAAAATGTTTTCATGATTTAGAATAACTCATTCTGACAATCAGAACAATACATTACGTGTGAAACCATATAAGTTCACACTCAGGTAACATACGATACTGCGATTGTGATTTCACTATCGGTATGTAATTGAATCAAAAGGAAAGAGATCGAGGGTTTTAAGAACTTTTAGTATTTATCGTCGATTTTGAAGAGGCATATTTTATAAAAGTTTGAAGTCAATAGCCTCTTTTGATTAATTTTCTTTTAGAAAATATAACCGTATTGACGTTCGTTTTAATTGCATACTAGTTTTGTAATTATAACTAAATATAATTGATTTTAAATCACACATTTTTATCGGTGTTCCACTTTGAAGATGCAATCAAAAACTGCAAAAGTTCAGTCCTAAGCAAGTATTGGTAAGAACATAACTGGAAGTCAATTTTTGAAACTATACAATACCTGACTTATATGGAAACATTTATTTCTTCATTGGACTAAACCTTAGCCAGCTCTTGTACTTGAATACAAACAATTTGTTAAAGTCAATGCAAGGAGCTAAAATATCGACATGTGGATGAAACTACTGTACTAAAAGAATTAAATTCATTTTAAGGAATGAATTAAATTCATTTGACACCCTGATATTCGTTCCAGAATTTGTATTACTTCAAAAACGAAAGGTCCCTAATAAAAGTAAAATTGGAACTGTAGAAGATATACTGCAATCACAAGATTTATTAGTGGGTGGAGACATTTCTTTTACAACAGATCACCAAAAACATCAGAAATCAGTTTTGTGAGACCTCAGTTGTTTGGCTTACATTGTTGACCAATACTTCTCGGG
>NC_068984.1:42204313-42210425 GCF_001194135.2 Octopus bimaculoides | reverse complement strand
GGGGGGGGGGGGGGTACCGTCCTCTAAAGACGAGGGAAAATTTAGTAAATCTTCTGGAGACAAAAGGAGCAATGGGGAATACATATGTAGGGAATGGATAAATGCTTATGTACCTTAACTTTTAAGATTAATTTAAATGTAATATTGTGAAACTTATCTGTTAGCCAGAATTACACGAACACCAACAATAATTATAAAGTTTGAAATGTGAATAAGTAAATAAACAAAACCTAATATATACCACCTTTGTGATGTAAATTGTAGATAATAGACTAAAGTATAATTTGAAAGACGTCAGAAATTGTGGGTATTTCTAAGTGTGCATTAAATACGACCAATGCAAATGTAGTTTTTCTTAACGTCCTGATTTATGCGTACATATATATGGAAATGTAAATGTAGGGTATTCAATTTTGCTGAATCGCAGTCAGGGTACGTTAAAATTGTCAGTAAAAGAAAGTGGGTGATAGCTAAAAAAAAATGTTTGAAAAGCACTGTTACAGACCCTCTGAAATGAAAAAAAAACAGCCGATGGTAAGTACATAATATCAGATATTTGTACAATTTGCCAACTTTTAGTGGTTATTCTTGCAACATCTGCTACTGCTGAACAAACATTTTCTCTACCAAAACGATTAAAGACACGTCTTCGGTCAAGAATAACACAAGAGTGATTAAATTCTCTTTCGTATGACAAATAACAGACAGAAAAATAAATCTAGTTGCCATTGCTACAAAATTTACTTTAGAATAGGCAAATATATTGCGGTAGAAGAATCTGACTTTTTGAATAGTAAAATGAGTAAGATAAAAGTATTTTATCATTAAGACTATTTTTTCTCTCTGAGAATGGTAATCTATAATTAATATTTCATTACAGATAGGTTCACAATTTTTAGTTAACGCCTTCCAAACTTCTCAATTACAAAGTTATAGAGATTACGGTAACAGAGGAATCATGCATTTTTTTCCTGCCTCTGATTACAGTTGATGTTATCTTTTAACATTAAAGGGTAAAGACTCTCTTTGATCGTGAATGACCATGGGATTGCACCTAGAAAGTTACCCTCCGAGGCACAAGTTTGGGCAAGGTCGTTTATGGAAGACCAGCAGTCACTCATCCTTACCAGCCTCCCCTCTCCAAACCCCCACTGTTATCCAAAGGAAAGACAAAGGCCCGATACAGCTTGGCAGCTGAGTGAACTTTTAACATTAATTTACAATTAAACATGTTAATTTAAAATTATGAACGTTAGCAAAATTTCGAACATCACCATATGCTAGTATGCTAACATTAATTTCAAAATTTATCTACGCTTATTTTTCAACTCCAGTTATAATTGCATTAATGAAAGGAATTAATAGCAAATCAGTTCCTATTTCATTATTAACCTCATTAACCCACGCTTTTAAAAATATTAAAGTGTCCAATCAAATAAATCTGCAAAAGAGAAAAAATATATTTTACCAAATCGTTTCGGGTTCCCATATGTTAAATACGAAATTGTTAAGAAGCAGAGCTTACAACTAGATCAAAGAGAAGTCCATAACACTTAATGACCAATAATATTCAAGTATTAGTACAACAACTTCATAAATCAAGGAGGTTGTGATAAAATATTTCGTGTTTGAATTTCAGTTACAAGATTCTTGATGTGAACTCGCGTGTTGAAAAGATTTTGATTATCTCAGGAGGGTGATTACGTCAATAATAAACACACATCAATGCGTTTTTGTTTATCGGAAACGAGAAGAAAACAGATTTAGACAAAGATTTTCAGAGCCATGAGACAGGGCCACAGCCAGTAATGAAAAACCTGTGAAATATTTTCTACAACATAGTTTTAAGTCTCTCTCGACCTAAAATAAGGGATACGAGAAATAACTAAAATTTTTCAGTTGAGACAAGAAGACCACGGAAACAAAGAATCAGGGTTATGCACAAATACCATTGAGTGGTGAGATTGGAAAGGTATTTTAGCAGGTTAGTTTCTACGACAGTGCCTTGGTTTCACACCAAGCTTTACAAAAGTTTCGCTGTATAGTATTACTGCAAACCACCAGCTGTCATATGTGGTTTAGGAATCCCGAGAATTCAACTGGTCGTGCGGCCCAACCAGTAGTGCTGACTGGAAGAAAATAGTATTCGAAAATCTGCTGACATAGCACAGACCACTCTGGATGTGAGAGATGATAGATGCCATGCAGAACACACGAGGCAGCTAAGATACAAAACTAATGGATTTCCCACCAAAACAATTAGGCAAGCAAGATAATGTGACCGAAGAAATCTATCATATTGACGTGCAACTCTAAAGCTCTAGGATTAAGAATCCATTGCGAATGGGAAGCATATGAGACAGTTACACAAAAAAACTTATCTTGGGAAATGTAGAAAATGAAACTAGCCATATTGTGAATACTTTTGAAAGTAGTGTGTGATATGCTTCAATTCCCGGAAAATATTTTACTATAAGAGTGAAGCGACATTGTTAAATATCAACGTTGTAAAAGTGATGCATCCTGGAAGTATGTTCTGGCGGCATTTCAGTCAACCATTTTAGAGTATCCTTGCTGATACACAAAATACAATGCAGTTCCGTCAATGTAAAAGTACCAGTATAAAGTTGCACTTTGTTGTTTTCCAACAGATCAAATCTTTGCAAACCAGATCATAGCTAAAAATAAGGCTATATTCACTAATCTTTAAATATTTAATATCTTCATTAATTGAAAAACTATTCTTTAATTCTAATTCACCTCGTAGTTTCTTTATGGCTTGACGGATCCCTACAAAATGTATTAGATCACAAACCCGTATTTTACTTTACATTAACTAGGAGTATAAAGCATTTCTCAACGACACGAATAGACGGCAGAAATGGCAGGATGTCAGACTAAGCCCAACAGTATTACATTTCACCCTCAGGGCTCTAAAATCGAATATGGTTGCGGTCGACCTTATCTTTTATCCACACTAAATGATAAAATAAGCAAGAGACTGGATGGAGTGTAATTTTTACAAACGCGCACTCACACTCACACACACAAATACATGTATATGACGTGCTTCTACAGTTTCACAGTTTACGTTTACCAAATTCATTCAGGGTATTAGTCGATCCAGGGCTATAGTAAAAGACATCTGCCCAAAGTGCCGCGCAATGAGACTAACCCGAAATTACGTTATTGCAAAGCGAGCTTCTTAACTACAAAGTCATAGTGGTAAATATTGTACACAGCTCATTGTCGAGAAAGTTACATTACACAAGGATCTATCAGGATTCAATTACATATAGTTAGACACAGAGACCAGCAATATGTGGCTTCTAAATTGCCGTCATGACGCTGATGTCTCCTATTAATATAAAGTGAAATGTTAAGTTCAGCGATATGTGATCGGATGGACTCACCATGAGGTAGATTAAATCGGCTGTTCCCCCTCTTCTAAATTCAGATCTTGTTAGAGAAAATGACGATTATTAATGATTATTATTTTTAATAATTATTAATACTTAATTATTTTTAATGATACATCATTATTGTTGTTATAATCGGAAAGTAGTAGTAGTAGTAGTAGTAGTAGTAGTAGTAGTAGTAGTAGTAGTAGTAGTAGTAGTAGTAGTGGTGGTGGTGGTGGTGGTGGTGGATGGTGGTGGTGGTGGTGGTGGCGTAGAGGCGCACTTTTGATTCTCTCTTCGAAATATGATCTATTGAAGTATTACCAAATGGAGTTTTCATGTGAGAACTTGTAAAAAGGATTATAATTGCCTAAAGAAAAGCGACCCTCGATACCCTGGGGTAGGTAAGAGAAAAACGGATTTTGTTTTTTCAAACTTTTAAAGTTTTATTTACACAGATTACATTTTCACATCCAGTGTGTCTACTACACATAATTATGTTAATTGACTAAACACTTCAGTTGTGAAAAAAATTAAATCAAAATTCCCTGAATGTACAAGAGGAAGAAAAAAATAAAGAGCTTAGTGACCAGTTAGTTGAAGAAAATGTCCCCAAAACACAAATATATTACCCTAAAGACTGAAACAACAATGACAACAAAAGAAGTAGCGATTCTTACATGAGGTCAAATACTGCGGTTCGTTCATATAGCAGCTGTGTGAAAGAAAACCATCCTGTATTTCAATAAATCAATGGAATTTTTAGATTTATCACAGTTGCAAGAAAAATCTAGATGGGAGAATTTCGTAAAACTGAACAACGTTTCTTATTCACAGGAGTGAATCCAGAAGAGAGCAAAGAGAAAAATAATGTCACTGCTTACGAAAACATGGAAGCGAACTAAACCTTCTCTCGCGTCAACTTTTACAACAGACTCTCCTGGTCGTATCGGGAGAGGATCTCTCGATTGAAAACTTATGGCACTGTATGTTGTCACTTTAAAGCTGAAGATGCAACCAAAGCATGGGCCGAAATTGATTGACATACTACATTTTTACTCCAGTACAGAGGTCGAAGAAACACAAGAATCACAAGAGACATCAGACATAACATGGCTATCGGTCACTTTTGTGTATGCCTTCTTTATTCATACATAGGTACCTAAATATGGCCTTTTGGTCAAGTTACTTGATTTGGATGACATTGTCAAAGTGTGTTTGGCGTTACGGTAAGCTCACTTATCTTGAATGTAGCCTTAGCACTTTTATATCTCGATCTCCCTTTTAATGTCATTACTAAAGCTCTCTACGATTTTTCAGTAGGCCAGTTTGTTGGTTGTCATTCTTGGCGAAGGTTTTCACATGGACCATATAAAAGAGATCGTTCAATTTGTTGTTTTGTTTCACATTCATTCTTAATGTTGGCGGATTTTGATGTTAGTAACTCTTCGTTGTGAGTGTTTTCCAATTTTTCATGCTGTTTTTTATGAAATTTGTTGTGATAGGGTAGATTTTATAGATTTAAGGATTCTTCCTTATCCTGGTATTTGGTACACTGTGAAAGGCAAAAGACATTGGTCATCAAGTCAAATTTTTTGTAGATTATTTTTCTTGATTTGTTTTTTTTTTTCATTTTTCTCGAATGTGAACAACTGATCTTTTACCCAGGGCTTCCATTTCTACACCCGTTATGCTCTACTGGAAGCTACTAATTGGTTATTAAAAGGCATAGCTCCTCCCAGTGATAAGAGAGCTAAAGATCTTATACAGCGTCGATAGGCGGTTAATTGGGTTTATAGTATTGTAAGATGGTGTGCCTTTTATTGTATGGAATAAGTAACTTATTTCTTGTGTAAAACTAGGCCGGCCGGACAAGCATTTGGAAATTTTTACGGCATTATTGTACACATTAAGTTTTGGTAGATACCGGATAGATTTTTTCAAACAGAAATTTGCAGTCCCATGAAGCCCAGGAAGTCTTCAAGTTCCTTTATGGTCTAAGTGATGTTGATATCTGACCATCTCAGACAATCGAGCAACATTTTTCCCAGCTGTTTTAGGAGTAGCGGTGAACTGAAGTCGGAATTTAATGCAAATAACGACAGCTGAGACTCAGCCAGAAGTGAGTGACTTCGCGAGGGGCAGATCACCTGGTCAGTAATTTTTAAATGAATTTTAAGGTTACATAGGTTCAATGCTATCGACTAATTCACTCTCCTCAAAGCTGGTAGTCTTTTGCCTAAAATAGAAACCACTAAATTTGGTGAAGTGGCAAAATCTTAGAGTGTCGAAAATAAATACCTTGCGGTATTTAGTCTGGGTCTTTACATTCAGAGTTTAAAACTCACCGAAGCCAATTTTGCCTTTCATGCCTCCAGGGTCGATAAAATAAAGGATCAGTTAACTATTGAGGGCAATAGTATCGATAAACCCCATCCCCTCACAATTACTGGCCTTGTGCCTAAATCAGGAGCCATTATTATTAAAAACAGGGTCGTGGAGCGGCGAAGTTCAAACTAATCATTAGTCTTCAATATTTCCTCTCAATTGCATTTTGCTTGAACTATTGCTTGATTATCGTACATTTCTTACCTAGTTCTATGCAAATATGTATATATACATATTATATACATATGTATGTAAGTATGTGCGTGTATGTTTATATATATATATATATATATATATATATGCGTGTGAGTGTGTGTGTATAT
>NC_068984.1:42201573-42202644 GCF_001194135.2 Octopus bimaculoides | reverse complement strand
TATATATAAACATATATGGGTGCAGGACGTCACAAAATGTAAACAACATGAATACGAAGGCAAACTTGAGTATGCGAACAACGAGAGACACTAATTTTTCAAGAAACGAATATCAGATGCTAAAGTCTCTAGGGCTATCTCTCCAACTTCTCATATTAGTAAATAGTCAGAAGGAAACTAATCCCGTTCCTTGAAGTTAATGATTTACTAATACCCAACATGCTTTCGACCATGAAGTTGCCTGACGCTGCTTTTAACAACATTCTTACTGGGTGTTTAAGTAATTATTTAAATGTGTATGTGATATATCTCGACTATGCGAAAGCCTTCAATAAAGTCGATCATTGATTATGGCACGAACTGCTTCATCTCAGCGAAGTCGGAAACTGAGGGAGTAGCTACATGGTTTTTTAAACGATAGAGGTCAAGCAGTAGTAGTCAACGATGCCACAATCCAAGGAAACGCAAATAGTGATTAGTGCCCTGCAGAGCACTGCCTCAGGCCCTCTGTTGTTCATAGTGGCCTTCTCTGACATGCCCACAGTCACATTGACAGCCAATCTTACAAGTTATGCAGATTCCTAGAAACATCACGCACTTGCAACAATAGTCAGGTGCAATACGCTAGCGGATTGAGGACAACAACATACAGTTTAACGAGAGTAGAATCATATTTAACATGTTCGTGTACACTCGGACGTGGGAAAGCATTTCGCTACGGAAATAATTTCAGGGGAAAATCCTCCCCATTTGTGAGTATGCGTGTGTATGCATGTTTGTTTGTATGTATGTATTTTTAAATAATGCAATATGCTCAGTATAAGAGGATTATTTGTTGTTTACATCATATCTTCCCATTTTTCCTTTCATCATGCAAACTAAAATAGATTTCAGAATCTTCAATCATTATTTGCGAGAATAAAAGCTTATTTAAAAGATTCCAGATGGTTTTTGCATAATTTGCAGAAAATTTCATACAAGAGCCGCGATGAGAATTATCATACAGTGACTTCCAGAATTCACTATAAATTCAAACATATATATATATATATATATATATATATATATATA
>NC_068984.1:42198640-42201428 GCF_001194135.2 Octopus bimaculoides | reverse complement strand
TTGTTCGTTTATATGAATCAGTTGTTATGCTTTGTTTAGAAGAGGAGAATATTGTTTTTTGTTTTGTTTTTGTTTTTTTGCGTTTGGAAAAATGGAGAGAGAAAGAAAAGCAAAGAGGTGGAGGAGATAGAAAGGTTTCAGGACAATCAAGGAATTGGAGAAAGGATAAGACAGATAGAGAGAGAGGGAGAGAGAGAGAGAGGGAGAGAGAGAGGAGTTTCTTTTCAATTTGATGTAGTCAATTCATTGAAATTTCATTACAAAGCATTTTTCTAGTTTTTTTTCCTTTCTATTTTATTTCCATTGTATACCTGTCAATATATTTGTAAATAAACACATTTTCTTAAAAGGGCTGGTGACCTTTCAAAGAAGTCAATGTTAAGAAGTAGGATGGAAGAATAAGAAAAATGGGGAGGGTGCAGTTATCAAATATTTGTAGGTCCTCATTTGATTTGTCCCAAAAGAGGACGCAGTCATTGAAGAAGCGTTTCTCCATTTTAATGATGTATTTTTGTAATCCTGATTAAAAGCTCTCTCTACTTCTTCATAAAGATTTTCTTCCAAATATCCCCTGACTATGTTAGCATATAAGGGTGCAAACCGCGTCTGCATTGCCGTGCCCATTAATTGTCGATATGTTTTATCATCGAATCTAAAGGTGTTTTCTTCTAGTGCCAGGCGTATGGCGTTGGTGATGAAGTCAGATTTGAAGTGTTCATTTATCCGTCCACTCTCTCTCTCTCTATATATATATATATAGAGAGATAGATAGATAGATAGATAGATAGATAGATAGATAGATAGATAGATAGATAGATAGATAGATAGATAGACGTATATATTTAAAACTATAGAAAAGTTCTCAATGCCTATTGTAGCAATTATTTCTTGTGCGCATCTGGCACAAGCCTGTGCCATTACTCAGTGTTTCACTTGTTGCGCGATTTTTGATGTGATATCATATTGGTTAAAATAAATATTTTCAAGATGCAGCGACAACGAATATATTTCATTCGTGAACTTATGTCATGTTTTCGGTGCACAGTATAGGATTTTGATAGAAATTTTATGCTCTAGAGAAGACAACTCTCAAATTATATACCGTACTGATATGTTTTCCAGGGGAGCTCACTTTAAGAAATTTTTTGTTCTGTTAAGAGGGAAGAGAGTCGCTCTTCTCACTTTATTGAAATTTGTTTTGGGATTTATTTAGTTTTAAACTTGGAAGTATTACATACATGGATATATTTTAAGTGTAAGAATCTAAATTTTCTCTTGTGTTGCTAACGTCACACACAAGACATCAGTGGTTATCATTTAAGAACACCAGGATTAATGAGGGTAACACCAAAAATCCATCTACTTGTACCGAATTTGAAACTCAGATCAAGAAGCCTAGGTGACTATAGAAATTTTCACTAGATGATCTGTGTCATACTTTTATCTCACAAGGAAAATATATTGGCTGAGAACATAACTCTTAACCCAAGGTATTCTTAATTGATAATGTTTCCCACCAAAATCTCGGACGCCCTTCAGACCTGCATTTATGTCGCATATGTTTGCTTCCAAACACATCTTTCTTGCTCAATACTATCGCAAGTGTAATTTCTAATATCAAAGTCTATTGCCTTTCAAATGACTTGTGGAAGAGATGGCCAAGATAATCTATCAGCGTCTTCTGGAAAAAAGTATACTTTGATAACCATTAAAAGCATAGCAGCTTCGCTTCGTAAAATAGTTACGGAGAACTGTGTGAACAAAGTTTGGAAGAAACCATGACCGCAAGTATGAAATGACTTATAGGAATTTTACAAGCAACAGAGACAGTAGTAATCAATGAAATCATTGAGTTGGCTAATGAAGGGTGAATGCAAAATGGCGATACAGAAGATAAGGATAAATTAATGGACTTCCACAGCAAGAGTTTATTTATTAAAGAGCTGCAGGAGTTATCATAGCAGCGCATCCAAAACGAGCCTGAAGATTGTAGAGCCAGGAACATTGGAAAGACTTATAGAATTCTTCAGTTACAGTATCACCAATCTTAAGGAAATCATGGGTTACTTTATGGGAAATGCCTTTGACTAGGAGTGCAGTAGAAAGGCAAAGAGAAGTGTTTTATTCACGAAAAGCTTTACAAGAAAAGGTTCAAGAAACTGCAGGCAGTATTGGGGTGTTTCTTCGAAAAGTAACCAATATGAGAGGAAGAGCTACAATTTGGCTCTTCATCCCAGATATAGCATCTTCTGTACTACTTCACACTGCTGCCTTTAAACTGCATTAATAGTGAGAAGGCAAATGTACTCCAGTTTGAAATTAATTAATTTAATCTCTTTAATTATTTTTATAATAAAAAGTAGATCTGAATAAGTTAATTTTCTAAATTCACCATAACTCTATATTATAATGCGTAAAGTTATCAAAAGTACTATGTGCTTGCAGGGTGTGGCAGGGAATCTCTTTCATTGTTCAATCATTTAGCGATGTTTATCACGTTCACTTTGTTAATTTTGTTAATTTTGTTGCTAAAAATATTCTGTAAAGATCATATCTCTATACCATATTATAATGACTCCGATTAGTGGTATATTGCTTAGCACTGCATTTTATTAGGAAGTTATCAAGTTATATACATATACACACACCTATATATATACATACATACACACACACACACACACACACACACACACACACAAACACGCACATATATGAATATATATCTAAATATTTTTTTTATATATGTATGTATATATGTATGTATTATGTATGTATGCATGTATAT
>NC_068984.1:42197218-42198490 GCF_001194135.2 Octopus bimaculoides | reverse complement strand
TGTTAATTTTGTTAATTTTGTTGCTAAAAATATTCTGTAAAGATCATATCTCTATACCATATTATAATGACTCCGATTAGTGGTATATTGCTTAGCACTGCATTTTATTAGGAAGTTATCAAGTTATATACATATACACACACCTATATATATACATATATCAATGAAATTCCATCTTAGTGTGATCTTCAGGTTAATGAAATAACGTTGAAATATCGTGTCAATACGTGAACTTATCGTTTCGTTCATCTGTATGAGCTGTTTCAAAATATCTAAGCATTTTTGAGATAAAGTGAACAGTTTCATGCTCTAAATTTGTGAATTGTAAGCTTCTGTTGCCAATTTCGTTGCAATGGACTTTCTGTTTCCTTTTCAATAACACGCTCCTTCTGTTTCTAGTTGGAATTTGTATTTATGTGAGTACTGTTTATGTATGTCGTTCCGTGATCTACTATCTCCTTTAGCTGTTGAAAATGTTCGGCTGTACTCGATGTAACTATGTTATATGTAATCAAATGAACAAAGTGAAAAAATATTTAATATAGGTCCAGTTATACTTATAGTTCACGTATTGACACGATATTTCAACGTTAATGATAATTAATGCAGAAGTAATCAAATTTGAGAGTAATACACCTACACACATACATATATATTAAAAACTGACTGTTTTATGTGTATGTGATTACGCATGTGTGAAATGTATTTATATTGTATAAACATACATAAGCACGCACACACAAATATGTGTGTATGTGCTTGTATAAAATACCACGAAACATCTAGCATTTTTTTTTTTTTACAGGAAAAAGTTATTTTCAATGCATATACATTGACACACAATTACGCACACACATGTGCATATGCATGTGGCTATATGTACGCATAAAAGAAGAAAATATATACATACAATGATAGTTATTAACTTTATAAGTACATATGGATATATACCGACATATGTATACATATAGTCTTATATATAATGCGAGATTCATTTTATGCATTCGTGTATAAATGCACATATGTATTTTTATGTTAACATAAGCATTCTAGTTGTGAAAATCTGCTTTTTGTCTCTTTGAAGTGAACCGTAAATAAGAGGCGAACAAATGCGGAGTTTTTCTGTTTAGAAAGCCACTTTATAACAATACCATAAGTCCTAGGGATGTAAATTAGCATTGTTGCTGGTAGAGAACTGGGAAGCCAAAAAAAAAAAAAGAAAAAAGAAAACGGGTGAAACTTACAGTACCATAATATTCATCTTTAAGCTAA
>NC_068984.1:42185991-42197208 GCF_001194135.2 Octopus bimaculoides | reverse complement strand
ATTATTATTATTATTATTATTATTATTATTATTATTATTATTATTATTATTATTATTATTATTTTTATTTTTATTTATTTATTTATTTACAAAGCTTTACACGAAATTCTCTTCAAAATACATTTGAGCAGCAATCATTCTCGATTTAAACATGTGTTAAACAATAGAATGCTCTCCATTTTGTACTACGTAAAACTGTTGATGCAAAGTAATCGTGCATTTGATAACTATTCTTAGGTTACATATTTATTTTGAATGCACGCATAACTGATTTTAGAATAGAGTACGCTTGTGTTATAAAGATTATTGATGTTTTTTAGGGTTTCTTTCATTATTTTGTTCGAAGATTATGTTGCATGACACTCGGTAGTAAAGCATTAAATCCGATAGCGTAAAGCGAAATTTAGTCTATAAAAACAAATATATTTGTATCAGGGTAAATAACTTGGAAAATTGACAAGAAGTTAACGTCTCCATGTCGGTTAATGTAACCGGACTCAACGGAAATGGATTAACAGACAACAGAACTTACTGTTGAAATTCATCAAATTTATCAAGCAAATGTTCCGCAAAAGTTATTTGATTATTAAGTCGTAATGTCTGGACTAATAGAAAGGAATCAGGAAGACCAGATGTGTTAGCATGGAGCATTCTATGAAAGATGGAACATTTCTGTGGCATGTCTACCTTAAGTGATTTTCAGACAGCGTCAATATGTACCAAAAATGTATCTAGCGTGGATCGCTGGAAAATAGCTTCGAATAAGGTCACAAAGTAGAATAAATAAAGAAAGGAAAGAATAAGTAAAGGTGAATTAATGATCCTCGATTACTAGTCTGAGATTCTATTAACTCAGCATGTCTCTAAACAAATAACAAGGAAATTTTGGTAATACTTACTGTGTACATTCACAACGGTCTTATTTGAAAATAAATCTATTTACCCAAGACTATTCAATTATATCCCCAAGATTTTCTTTCTAATGTTGGCACAAGGCCAGAAATTTTTAGTGGATGAAGTCAGTCGATTAAATTGACCATAGTTTTTGACTGGTACATATTTTATCGACCATGGAGGGATGAATGGCAGAACTGACCCCAGCAGAGTTTGAACTCAGATCGTAAAATCAGAAAAAATGTCACAAGGCGTTTTGTCAGAAGCGTAAACGATTTTGCCGGCTTAACGCCTTACTGTACTCCTAAAATATCCTTTCTGTTATAAGCACAAGGTCTGAAATTTGGTGGGCAAGGGTCTAGTTGATTCCTGTGCTTAACTGCTATTTATTTTATCTACTCCGAAAGGAGGAAGGGCAAAGTCGCCCTCGGTGGCATTTGAACTCAGGACATAAAACCAGAAGAAATGTTAACGATTCTGCCAGCTCGCCAAACAGTAGAGATTTCGTGTTAGTCTCATTCACTAAAAAAAAACAAAAAAAAACAAAAAAAAAAACAAAGGATTTGACTTGAGTGTTTCATGTCTTGGGAAGGTAATTTGGAAAATATAGAGTACATTCATGAAAATAAGCTTTTACTATTATAGGAAGTAGGCAAGGTGCCAGTGATATGAAATGTGTAGCTACATTCAAAACATCTCAAGTGGCTAAAATTGGACTCAGTCACAGAACACGCATATTACAAATAAAATAAACAAAGCATTAAAGTTACTTTTGCGGTTTCTAATTTCTCAAAAATAATCAAACACTACGTCGGATTATATCAAAGTTTAATAACAGAATTTCAAAGTTTGTTTTGTAAATTTGCTTATAATTACAGGAACTGTCCTTCTCTTTCCTATCTATAATTCATGTAATTTTTTTTTTTTATTCACTTACTAAACTTTATTTTATACCCTCTCTGCCGCAAGTCATTTATGAATTTTAAATTAACATTTCATTGTTGTTTATTTTGAGAAAGGTTATCAGTCTCGTCTATAGAGTGTCAGACTGCTAATAAAAAATTGTCAGTTCCCCGCTCACCCTTACTTATTCTTATCTTTCCCTTTTTTCCTTCCAGTGTTCTTCAGTTCTCTCTCTCTCTCTCTCTCTCTCTCTCTCTCTCTCTCTCTCTCTCAATCTATTCATTTGTTGCTACCAAAATTCATCTCTCCCAATGAATTGTACAGTTCTAAACATTAGAGTCTCTTCTTCCTGGCAAACCGTTTTACAGATCTTACTCTTTACCAAACAAATTATGTCCACTTCGTTACTTAGCCATTCAAATATTATCTGTAAAAAAAACTCTCTTACGAAATATACTCCAAAATTATTATACATGAGGATACTGTATAACTGACGTCGTTCTTGGAAGTTTTCTATGTTTGTAAGATAAAGCGTTTTTATTTCGTGATAGAATTGTTTCCCAGCCTTTCATCCTATATGATCATGGGTAAGCCGTAGCACACTTCATTTAAGGTTTAAATTGGGCTCGATTAAAACACATCACATAGAAAACAAAACCAACTTCAAGGCCAACATCTTAATAACCAATATCCATTTAATAAGCAAGGGATTAAGTATGTTTGAAACAAAGAAAGCAATGACGTATGTAATGACGAAGTCTTATGTTCCAGTTGTATTCCAAAGAATCAGTGGATTATGGGGCTTACACAAACACATACATACAAACATATACACACAAACACACACGTACACACAAACATACACATACATACAAACACATACATACACACAAACGCATACATACACACAAACACATACGTACACACATATACAATATATTATGTTATGGTACTTGTTTAGGTTTCTAATTTCTTCTTCCATTCATATTTTTTACAACCCCAACTCTGTATCCATTCTGAAAATACTTGGGGGTATTTTTGTTGTTTTTCTTTTTTTTTTGTGTGTGTGAAACGGAATAGTATTAATCAACAAGGCTTAATGTCTAGAGTTTAAGAATGAATTGCTAACGAATAATTAAACAGTATGATTAAGGTATACATTCAGTTTTACAAAATGTACTAACAATATCTTAATGTGAAATAGGATGAAAGTGAGCCGAAAAATTAGAGAAAATAGAATAAGACTGTTGTGTGTGTATGTGTGTGTGTGTGTGTGTGTGTGTATATATATGTGTGTGTGTGTGTGTGTGTGTGTGTGTGTGTGTGTGTATGTGTAAAATCCATACGTTTGGTGTTATAGCTACGTTAAGGGTTTTAAGGGTTCTACTAATTTACACACAATTATGGATTTATACTACATGGACTAATTTATTAAGAATATACCTACACCACCGAATACAAACAACTAACCATGTGCCATGATCCTGAAGATTGTATATAACAAGGCACGTTATATAATCTGTTTAATCTCAATGTCTCTATGGCAAGAAGCTATTAGTAGCCCTTATTTTCAATACAGTATGCATTAAATGATATATATATTTATATGTATGTATGTCAACAAAGTTTCCATTTTCAAGTACCCGTTGGTTTCAGTTTATTATAAGTCACTATATTATTGTCGTAAGTAGACATTTTTTTCATAATCTTTGAACCTTATGTTAAAATTGCTTTGCACAAATAAAAATCGTTATTTCATTACATTTGCGAGATAATATTCTGAAAATTATTAAAACTTCAACCCCAAAGTCCGTCAGTTGGGATCTTTTCAGTTTTGTTGCCAATTTTCGAAAATTTAAAGTTTATTGAAATTTTGAAATTTGTTATATTGATGTAGTTTTCCAAACTCAGTCTCACAAAAAGATTTTTAAAAAGCTATAGAGGTTTAAAGTTTGATCATTTTTACCCAGTCAGAAAACAGGATTTGGAAGCTGTTATTTTGTGAGCGACAGCACGTGTTGTCAATTGCAACAAATCAAATTCTGCTTTAAGCACGCCATATAACCCCACATAACTTTTCATTTTTTGGAATTTTCAGAAAATTTTGCGAATTTGTACTCTACACACGGGAATTCATTCGATTATCCAAAAATAAAACAAAAAAATATTTTGGTGCGTGATTTGAGGCCTATTTGGCTGTTATTTTTAATGCATCTCACCACAACCTCAATGAGTGGAAAATATTTGTCGACACATGCTTGGTTTGTTATTATGGAAACAAGTATGAATGTGTGGCTTACGATTGACTAAAATTCCCCGTAGTTTATTTCTTGCACGAACACAGCAGTGAACCGTCTACTGAGAATAATTCCGGAGTGTGTGTGTGTGTGTTGAGGGGTTATACAGTGAAGCCCTCTTGAATCGTATTCCGTTGAGCAGGATGTCGGTTAAACCGGACGAAATTTGAATGAAGAGATAGACTGTCAGGGTTAATTTTTGCCGCCATCTTTGTGCATCATTGTAGAGGTATACATTCTGAATGAACTAGCTTTGTAACTAATACACACTACGTTTTTGTAGTTGTATGTATAACTTAATTTACTGAAACTGATTTTTTGTATCTTAATTCTGTTCTTGCTCTGTCGGCATATAATCTGTTCCTAATTTGTTTTGAAATTTAATAATACGAAATCAGAAACAAAGATTAAGGCTGGTTGAAGTAGTCTAATGTTTGTGGGTCTAGTTTTGAGTAATATGCATGCTAGACTAGTAACATGGTAGCACAATGTACGATGTAACAACTACAATAATTAACACAAGCATAACTTGCGTGACCCAGCAGTTCAGTAATTAAGTAACTTGTATTTTTTTTTTTTGACTTCATTACTTCATAATAGTCGTAAGAAGAAGCATGTGGCTCTATCTGTAAACCAGCAACTGGAACTTAAAAGTAAATTAGGTGTTGGTGTTTCGATAACGACGGTTGCGCTGTCAGGGATAAGGCTCGTAATGCTCATTTTCAGGCATTGGATCACTTCAATGCATAATGACATCTACTCAGTGGATAGTCTAATCTATTTTGAATGACACGCTCGACCTGTCAAGGGCGGCTCTATCTCTTTTGTATTTACCGACTCTCGAGCCACCGACTTGTGTAATCCTGCCTGACCTTATATTTACCCGATCATTTTCGATTTCTTTTTATTTCTGAATTCAGCTTTCTCTTGTTCATCGCATCTATTTTCATAGAATTTACCTACTTGTCCTTCACCATAGCATCTAAGACACATCAACCACGGAAATTCTGGTTGATAATGCACTCAATTCAAATGCATTGTTTAACCTCGACCTCACTAGGTTAGCCAAATGCGATGCGAAACAATTATTGGCGAATTGCACTTTAACAATCTACTCAGTAAATTTTCTAATCCGCTGTAGTTCCAATACTCTTTATATTAATGACTTACTTTTCATTACTACTATTGTCAACAATTAAGAATATTAGCTCACAGTTATCCTTTTCTTCAGTCTACAAAAACTAATATTTGTTCTCTTTCCTATACCTTTTTGGAAAGAGTTCCCTCAAATTATTTTAAACTGAGATTTTCCTTGTTTTCATTATTTCTACTTGGCTTGACTAATCCAAATTCCTAATTTTCTCTACTAATTCTATTTCTGAGGCATTTGTTGTTGTATGGCCTTGGCCTCCACGACAAACAGAATGTTTCTTAAAAGTTATATTCATACGACAAAGAACATAACTAAGACAAAGCGATGTTAAACATCGTTTTCAACTTTATGATCCTAAACTTAAAAATGAGACCGAAACTAGCCATATCAATTGATTGTTGACACAAATCAATGAAATCTATTCTCATCTGTCAGTCCGATAGTTAATTTAGAATGCGAATGAACGTAGTCAGCAGCTTCAAATTGTACATATTAGGCCATCCCATACGTAATGCCCAGACTTCTATATTTTCAATTTTTAAACGCTTTAACAATATTTTAGGATGTCTAATGGCATCAAGTAATATTTATGTTTTTGGATATATTTAAACTAATTGAATTTCATTTTGCAGGATAATCTAATTGAAATTTCACTAACTAAAGTGCCACTGCGTGGCACTTTGGGCAAGTCTTCTCCTATAGCCTCGAGTCGACCAAAGCCTTGTGAGTGGATTTGGTAGACGGAAACTGAAAGAAGCCCGTCGTATATATGTATGCGTATATATATGTGAGTGTGTGTTTGTGTGTCTGTGTTTGTCCCCCCCCCCCAACATCGCTTGACAACCGATACTGGTGTGTTCACGTCCCCGTAACTTAGCGGTTCGGCAAAAGAGACTGATAGAATACGTACTAGGCTTACAAAGAATAAGTCTTGAAGTCGATTTGCTCGACTAAAGGCGGTGCTCCAGCATGGCCGCAGTCAAATGACTGAAACGAGTAAAAGAGAGTAAAAGAGAGTATATCTCTTCAAACACGGAAGTGTCTAAGGAGCATTTGAGGCACATAAAAGGAACTTTGCAGGGAACTTTGCAGCTGAACCGACTTGAAATATTCACTCAGCTTATGGAGGAGAATGCCTTAATGAAAGAACTTGCAGAAAATGGTTTGTAAATTTCAGAAATGGAGATTTCAGCCGTGAAGATGAGCTCCGAGCAGGACACCCAATTGAGTTCGATGACCAGCTGCTTTCGGCAGAACTTGAAAACGATCATGCAGTTTCAGTTGAAGAATTGGCCACCGCCATCTTCAACAGCTTGAAAAGATCCTCAAATACGGAAAATGGGTGCCTCATGATTTGTCTGAAGCCAACCGCAAATCTCGAGTGGACATCTGCTTTCCTCTTTGTTCTCATGAACTCATCTCACCCTTTTTGGACAGACTAGTGGCCGGTGATAAAAAAATGGGTCTTTTTCCAAATGTTAAGCGTCATAGACATTGGCTTGGTGAAGGGAAAACAGCCCAACCACAACCGAAATGGGAACTCCATGCCAAGAAGGTTCTTCTCTCTGTTTGATAGGATTGCAAAGGAGTCATCCACTTCCAGTTGCTACCAACTATGACAACAATCAATGCTCAAATCTGCTGTCAGCAATTAAGGAGTCTGAATGCTGCTTTGAAGAAAAAAATGTCTGCTTTAATGAATCGAAAGAGAGTGGTGTTTCATCAGAACAATGCAAGACCCCCACACTGCAAAGATCACGTCACAGAAGATCAAGGAACTTGGCTGGGAGAAACTTGCTCATCTGCCTTATTCCCCCAGACCTTGCTCTTTCAGATTACCATTTCTTTCGTAGCTTACAGAATCTTTTGGATTGATTAACTCTCGACACAACTGAGGAAGTCGAAACTGACCTTTCAGAGTTCTCCTCTTCGAAATCGAGTTTTTCATTAATGGGATTAAAAAGCTTACGAGTAGATGGAAAGATGTCATAGATAATCATGGAAACTATATTGACGATTAGGTTTCATTAAAATGTAAGATTTGAGCTCTTTTTTCCCTTGTTTAAAATTCGGACATTACTTATGGGGTGACCTTATATTTGAATCAATAATCAACTAATCTACGTTTTTGTTTTTTCGTTTCACCTTCATATTTGGTTTGAAAATAGAGTAATATCGAGAATGCAACAGGTCTCCTACTAATGCATTAATTGTCATGCTTCTCGGTTGTAAATTGTAAGCTGGACATCTGCTTTTAGAATCGTCTGCAATACTATTTCTACTGTTGTAAGGCAATAAACGTCTTCCGGAAAACGTAGTTTCATCGAGTAAAAAGTTTGTGAAAACGGCTTCATCTGAATTTTACCACCAGATATTCGTAGGAGTATAAACAATCACTTGATGAAGGAATCAACTTATGTCTATCAGCTATTATTAACATTGAATACTGTTAAAATTTTAGATGGACCAGCAAAAAAACCTGTCCTCTTATAAGGGAATTTCTAAATAATCAATTAAGTGATTTGATGACAAATATCCCTAATATATTGAGCTGAAACCATTAATTCGCTTCGGTGTCATTTGTATGTTTGGCACATTCACACGATTGATATTTAGAAAACTCGAAATACTAATTTTGATTGCTTTATTGGGGACTTCGTTTCGCATACCAAACTACTCAGTATCTGGAGACACGTAGCCCACATCCATGTATTTATATTTTTATAGAGTGTTTTTGAATTTATCGCACTACTTAAACATCCTGATTTTGTACACTATTTGGCACAAGAGCTTCCCTACCCAGCATCTTTATATCTTTTTTTACTCCTAGCCCATTTCACTAAGCATAATGTTTAACTTCCAGTTTTTCGTGTTGTCATTAAGAGTTAAGAATTTCAGTAATAAAAATTTATCTTATTTCCGCTGTTTTTCTTTTCTTCTTTTTTTCTCTCTACTCCAAACAGTGACTGATGTGGAAAATTGCCGAAGCTCGGCAACAGAAGACAGGTGAAGTAATTCCAAGAACAGTTTTGATTCTGAGAAAGAACTGAATTCAATTCCGAGATTCTGATCTTCCATATCTGATAGTGCTCCATTTTATTACCCTTTTGAGTGAGAAAAATTTCAAGGTCATTCATAGAACACGTGCAGTACTTTGGCTGCTTGTTTTCCAGAAATTTACGCGAGGTGACGGGAGAGTAACTAATTGACCGCTTCTGATATATTTTAGACGAACTAAATTTAGAACCAAAATGAATTTTCATTGTGAAATTAACTGTTACTGAAAGTTTTTCTGCAGCCGTGGATTTTCACTTGCCCGACTTCGTAAGAAATGACCACAGCAGTCACAGTGGTATACATCCTGTCTAAGAAATACACTAGATTTGGAAGTTCTCACTTCATGACCTTGGCGTGTTTCCTCCGACATTTAAATGTAATCCACTAAAATTTTAAAAATAAAAAGACTTGCTCAGCATTCCGTCGGTTTGTTTTTGTTTTTTCCTTGGAGTATTTTCTCTCGTGATATAGTTTTCATGGGAATTTATCAATTTTTGCTCTGTAGGAATTTAATCTCGCTGTAATTATATAATTTGAAATGAACCCGGTTTACTCAATAATTATAAATAATTTGATTAAAGATTTTAAGCACACTAATTTGGGCGGTTTTCAAACTTAAAAATCATAATCGCATATTTTCAGTGACTCAGATATGAAAATATATATGGTAACTTTCAAACCATATGAGGATATGAATGAGAATGTTTTTCTCTTTAGACATTTTCTGAAGAGAATAATAAAAAATGTATCACACCAGAATTCGATCTGTTATCGAGTCTACCGTGAATTAAATACGGAATCAAAAGTTAGTGAAATAAATATACCCAGACATCTAAGAAGTATTTGCTACATCTTAAATGTTCTAATAAAGCAATAATCTCCAAATGAAAGGAAGCATGAGATAGTAGCATAGGTAGAACCACAAACTAAATGACTAGAACTATTTACTCTCATTTTTCTAGATCAATAGGTGATTATAGTTTCAAAGAATTTGACTTATATATCTAGCGAATTTTATAATTGTTTTAATTTTTATTTTATTCCTTTAATAATAATTTTTCAATTTTTTTAATTTTTAATTTTTAATTTTTTTATTTTTTACTTTGTATTTTATCTTTGTATATTTTATTCATTTTTTATTTTTTCTTCTTGTACCCTTCCCCCTTTTTATCGTTCTTATTTTATTATATTTCATTTTATTTCTGTATAAACGCGCACATACATACACACCCGTACATATACACACACACGTAGACATACACGTACGCGCACAGACATGAACGCATATATACCTCACATGTACCTCCCACACACACACCACACATATACACACAACACACATACATGCACACACATACATGCACGCACAGACATACACACACGCATACACACGCACATACACATACGCATACACACACACATTCACACGCATACACGCGCACATACACACACGCACGCACACAGGAACGCACGTATACCTCCATACCCAACCCATGCACACACTCATATATACACACGCTCATACACACACACGCACACATTCATGCACACGCATGCATACACACACAACACGCGCATACATGTACAAACACATATATATGCACACACACACAGACACACACGCACCCACATATACACACACGTACACGCACCTACGCACTCGCACACACACCTGCAGGCACACACATGCACAGGAATGCACACATACCTAACACACACAACCCCACGCATACACACATACACACACGTACATACACACGTGCACAACATACACGCACATACGTGCACACAACTAAACGCACATACACACACGCACAGGAACACACATATACCTCCACACACACATATAGACACGCACCACACACACACACACACATATACACACACATACAAACACACGCACACGTACATGAACGTACACATATATCACACACACAACACGCACTCATACATACACGCACACAATCACACATACATGGGTATACACACATGCACATACACACACGCTCATATACGCACACACACACAGGAACGCATATATAACTCCACACACACAACTTCACGCACACACACATACACACACGTACGCATACACACTCACACACAGAGACGCACGCACACCACACAAGACACACGCACAACATATAAATCTTTGCACACACATATATCAAACTGCCAGTCAAACACCCTTCTATTGACAATTCTTCTACACACATGTGAAGAGACACACAACTACACAAAGGACCACCACTCTTGTTACCATGCTGCTGAACTCTTCCTACAACATTATGAGACACAAAGTTCACTCACACATACACATATAAACAGCCAACACCACACATACAACACACACATACATGCACACACACACATACACATACACACACATACACTCACACACACACACAGACTAGCACGCATGCATATGCACATACACACATATACTTCCGTCTCATACACTCTCCTGTCTTAGAAAGAACTTTTTTTTCACCCATTCTCTTCCGGTCATTTCAAAATGTAAAAACATGCGAATCGTTGGCGATTTTTTTCCCTCCGTCTTCCTTTTCTCTTGGACTTTCCTCTGTCTCCTGTTTCTGAAGAAGAGCATTGGGATCTTTTTGGTTTGACAGGCAACACTTGTTTTCTTAACAAAACACTTTCAAACTTGGGACACTGGTAGAATGTGTCATATAAAACAACTTTTTTCTCTTAGCCTTCTTAACAAAAAATTGTACATCGCAAGTTATTTTGTGTTAAAGTTGTCGTATTTCTGTAATTTCAACCAATCACTGACGTCTATTCAGCTGAATACAGTTACTGCTGTTTTGTAAACAATAATTTTTTGCCGGTGAGAAAAATGTTATTCCCTGTTGACATATTTCATCCGGTTTTTTGGTTTGTTTTCTTTTGAAG
>NC_068984.1:42182328-42185981 GCF_001194135.2 Octopus bimaculoides | reverse complement strand
CAACTTTTTTCTCTTAGCCTTCTTAACAAAAAATTGTACATCGCAAGTTATTTTGTGTTAAAGTTGTCGTATTTCTGTAATTTCAACCAATCACTGACGTCTATTCAGCTGAATACAGTTACTGCTGTTTTGTAAACAATAATTTTTTGCCGGTGAGAAAAATGTTATTCCCTGTTGACATATTTCATCCGGTTTTTTGGTTTGTTTTCTTTTGAAGCAGACAAAATTACAGAAAAATGGTAATTTATACGCATATATTGTTTATATAATAAATTACGCTGTGCATACCTGTGTTTGTAACAATTTTTCGCTAGTATTCAGTAACACATTTTCTAAATGATGGTAGAGTTTGATTTGAAGAAGATTTGGCTGCTAGCAAGTTTAACCCTCGTTAAGTTATATTCATAGAGCTTTAAGTATTTTTTAAGTATATACTATCGATTTTGTTATCGTATGTTTATTATTATTTCATTGCTTTATAATTTTGCTTTATAATTTTGTACCAGTTATTTAGAACGTAATATGATACAACATTAACGGTTATATTTACAATCCATCTTTAATTTTCCTTCCTTATAAACGTTTATTTACATAATTAATCGTATATTAAAAAAATTTACTCTTTCCACAAATTCATTGGATTCTCTCCTTTTCTCCTTCCAATTACCATTATTATCAACTTTAAGAAATTTCTGCGGTTCATTATGTCTTCTTTTAATTTAAACTCTTAGTATAGCGTTCATAGCCTCTCTCCCTAAACAGCTCCCTGTAAACTAGCGTTCTTGTTTCTAACGGTCATTTTACTTAGCTATATAGTGTTATTCCTCGTACGTATCCTTATCATTCAGCACAAGTCTTGCATTTGTTACATGGTTCCCTGACGATAAAATTATATGTATATTCCAGAATCTCTTACTTCTTTGGAGTAGTGTGCATATAATTTTTGAAACATATGTAGGAATTAAAGGAACTTATTGATTATATGCGTTTTGCTCCATTTATTATTATTCTTTATATCAACTCAAAACATATAACTTTAACATGGAATCTCTACCTCTTAACCGGGTATAATATCCCAGTTTTTGTGTGATTTTTGCTACCCTGGTAACTATTAACATATTTGCATTATCGAAGTTTTTCAACCAAGGTAATATTAATATATACATAAATAGAAATACATATAAATATGGAGCAACCTTTCATAGTGGCGTCACCAAACCTCTCTCTTTGCAGCCTCTTTTAGTGCAAATGAACCATCATCCATGCGGACACATTTCTCTCCTACGACATCACGATTCTCTCTCACTGTCTTGCAACACGAAATACCTCAAGTCTTTGGTCCTCACACGAAATACCTCAAGTCTTTGGTCCAAACTTTTTATCTGCTTCCCTTCTGGCTAAATGAACCTGTCTCTTAGCTTCCCTTCTGGCAGTCTGATACAATTCCCTGCTACCACCGTTCTTCCAGTCCTTCCAAGCCTGTTTCTTTTCTCTAATAGCCCTGTCAACAACATTGTTCCACCACCACGTTATTTTGGGTCGAGAGGGGACTTTGCACCATCCACAGATCTGGTCAGTGGCCCTCGGCAGGTTCTCCCGTAGAAACCTCCAGTTGTCTTCTACATCGTGTAACGCTATATCTCCTATTTCGTCAAAGACTTCGAGTAATACGTCTCTAAATATCTGTCCATTCGCAGCATCTAAGTTTCCAGACCCTTCTCCTCCATGCTGGTCGTCTTCTAGGCAACCACTTAGCTCTGATCCTGAAGTCGCTAACTAATAGTCTACGTTGTGGGGTACATTCTTCGCCTGGGAAGGTTTCGGCATTTATAAGCAGCCATCTTTCCCTTTTTCTGGTGAGGATGTAGTCAATTTGTCTAGTGTGTCTACCAGAACGGTAGGTGACTGGCAAGTTTCCTGAAGTTAGTATTGCAAACCATAAGGTTATTTGCATTGCAGAACTCCAGCAGTCTGGTTCCCTCCTCATTGCGGGAACCAAAACCATAGCCTCCATGTACGCCATGGATGCCCCCTGTATGTTGTCCACCATGTTTATTGAAGTCACCAGTCACAAAGAGAAGGTCCCTGTCATTCGTCAACGAGGTAGTCTGCAAGAGGGTGTCATAAAATCGGTCTTTCTGTCCATTGGGTAGCCCCGGCTGAGATAATGGTTGCTATCCCATGATGAAGGACTAATCTAATCTTAAGTATTCTATCGCATACTCTGACTACCACGATTACCTTATCCATCCATTTCTCCGCAAGAAGTATATCCACGCCCCGACCGCGTCTGTGTTCCCTGCCTAGAAAATCTTGTACCTGTGAGGAACCTAGCAGAACCTTCTCTCGACCTTACTTCTTGGAGGCAGTAGATATCGACACATCTCCGTTCAAGCATCTCAACAATCTCACCAGAACTACCTTTCAGTGTGCCGACGTTGAGAGTGCCAACCCTGAGGGTGTGGGAGGTATGGGCCCGTGAGACCCTGGGACGGGGGACAACAGCGACATGTACCTGAAAAGAAAGCTCGAATTTGGCAGAATTCATAAACATGCAGTAGCCTTCAATTCAACCTGCATACACTACACCATCATATTTTTGCACTATATGATCACTACCTTACATAGGAGGAGATAAACCCTAAGTAGGGGTGGGGGTGGCGTGAAGCCTTTAGAAGTGTTCATGGGAGACAACCAAAGGATGGGAGAGGATAGGAACTTCTGGTACAGTTGGAGGGGGTGTACCGCCAGCAGAGTAAGGCAGAGAGAGAGAGCGGGGGTTAGTGGTCAGAACACGAGGGAGAAAAATATTCTTTTGGGATTTGTGTAGCATAGTTTAACGAGACAGCAAATGTTGATAATAGTAAAATAGAATTGAAAAATCTGAGTTTTCTAAGACAGAATTAGAGAAATAAATGACTGTGTGATAAACTTGAATAAATGAATGAATGTGATGACATGGTAATGAAATATTTATAAACAGTCTAATAATGTATAAAGTTAAAAGAGAATGGAGAAGAAAAAATATAATAGATACTAGGTTCATTTTATTTGTATCACAACAGAAAATTAATGCAGAGTAAAAGTAATACCTATAAGAATGAGTATAAAAGAAACAGGGTAAACAAAACAACCAAAAATTATCTGAAAATAAGCTACACATGTTTCAATCCAACAGTATGTTTGAATCATTAACGTTCAAACGATTATAGATGTAAGAAACCAGATACTGACGGGTATCTTCAGGGAAAAGCAAGTATATTTTCCAGTCTTGAATTACAAAATAACTAATTTGAGGACTGTTTTTTTGAAATTTTCAAATGTAAACAACTTATTAGAACGTAGAGATCATGTGATTAGATATTGATCGTTGAAATTTAGCTAATATTGATCATTGAAATATTGATTCAAACATACTGTCGGATTGAAACATGTGTAGGATTTTTCCAAATATTTTTTGGTTGTTTTGTTGATCCAGCTTCTTTCATCCATATTCTTATAGGTATCACTTTTACTTTGCATTACTTTTTCATTGTGATACAAATAAAATGAACCAAGTATCTATTATGTTTTTCTTCTCCATTTTCTTTTATTAACTTCATGTACACACATATATACATATATATATATATACATATATATATATATATATA
>NC_068984.1:42180658-42182318 GCF_001194135.2 Octopus bimaculoides | reverse complement strand
TATATATATATATATATATATATATATATACACATTTTTGGAGTTTAAAAATGTCCCCAGATCAAGTGATTCTCTCAGGATCCTTGCTGTTTTGGCCAAGCAAGGCTTACATCATTTACTCCTGTTGAGATATAGTCCCGGTTGTTTTAGGATCCTCCATTCAATTATGTATGGTGTACTCTCCTATTTAAATGCAATACATAGCCGGCCAGGGAGATGATATGTCTCTCTGGTATCCTAAAGGAAGACCTATGGTTACTCAGACACTGCTTGAACAGGCTGCCTGTGGAACTGACATATTTCCACGTTTGTGCTCTAGCACTGGTGATGTTACAGTCGTTAAAGCTACTGATGCTACTGTCACAACTGGGCCTCATGCTGTTATTGTTGCTTTTACTATCACTGGATGTAATCCTAGTAGCACAGTTGTCATGCCTGCACCTTATTTATCACCATGATCATCGTTTTTACCCATACTAGCATGGATCAGATGGAATTCCTTAAGGCAGATTTTCTAAAACTAAATACTCTTCTTGCCAACAACTTTCACCTGTTTCCAAGCATTGTAAATGGTTCATGGCCAGACATGTTTTCACAGAAAACTGGAAGAAAAGGACATCATTTCTATGACAGTGATGCTCAATTAAAGCCAGCCCATGATGTCAAGAAAAGACATACATTCACAAACAAAACCACACACACGGTGTGTGTGTGTGTGTGTGTGTGTAGCAGGCCTACACATTGATCTGAACAATGAACTTTAGAGTTTTGGCAGATTGAGTGATGATACCAGCAAAAACTAGCTGCCCAATGAAATTGTATGTAAACTACTAAGGCAACCATAAATCTGCTTGATATAATTTGTGCTGCAGTACATAAAGAAGAGACTAGATCTGAGAAGATAGAGCTTGCCAGGCAGATAGTCTGAATGCTAGGAGGTTAGTGACATTAACAGAGAAACATGACCCCCAGCAAATTTTTGCATTTAGCAGTCTCCACAGTTATAACTCTCTAAAGTCTGTGTTAGTAAAATGAACCACCTAAACTAGTATAAGCACATTCACCACTTTCCCAAGCATATTCCTGTTCTTGTCTTAATACACATTCTACTACTATGAACTGAACACTCTGACATTACTTTGTTTTTCTTGTCTTGTCAACATTGAGTTCCATATAAACCTTTTAAAAATATAACAGATGAAATGAAAACAAGTGTCATCTATTCTTATTCATATATATAGCAGAACTCATCAATTGCATGCTCTCTATACAGAGAATAGTACATGTTAGAGCCTGATACTTTGTATGGTTATCATTATATTGTGTTTATTGTATAATATTCATATCATAGTGAGATGCTATGACTGTTGGTGATTCCAACTAAATGCAGAGACAAAAAAACATTACTTAATGTTTGTAGTAGAGTTTATTCATTCATTTGGAGAAACAACAATGTGAAGCTCCAGCTTCATGTGAATTAACTGCTAAGATTTTCCTAGTAAAATGATAATAAGCATTGTAAGTATGAATTTAAGACAGAAAAATGAAAAAAACAAGCCTACGAACAGGATCCAAACTGTATATCCATTAAGTATGGCTGGTCATCCAGCAAGTAGTGTGTGTGTGTGTGTGTGTGTGTGTGTGTGTGTGTGTGTGTGTG
>NC_068984.1:42152158-42180573 GCF_001194135.2 Octopus bimaculoides | reverse complement strand
TATATATATATATATATATATATATATATATATATATATAAAAGCCATTATTATATTAAAAAAAAAAATATAAGAAACATTAGTAGTCACATAAAACAAATATATTTGTTATATAAATTTATCTTAAATTAGGCACTTATGATTTCATGCATAAAATGAGAGCGAGGTCCACGCTCTGAAAATCATCTTTCACAGTAAGTACAAGTATATCACCATCATATAAACACCTTAATGCACTTCTGCATCAGTGCAAATAAAGTGTATGTAGGTGTCGATGTGTGTATGTATGCATGAGTGTCTATGTGTCATTGAAAGATTGAGTGATGAAAAAATTAAAGGAGCTGTTTGTGAATGTGTGCATGATTGTCTTTGTCTATTTGGGGTTGTGTGTATGAGTGTGTCAGCATTTTAGGGATTGTAACAGTCTGCTTAGTTTTGAGTAGGTAAGGAAGTGATGAAGTTGTGTTGGTGGAACAAATACTTGTGTGCTTCTCTGAGTATGTATGGCAGAAGATGAAGCATATATGTTAGTGTGTGTGTGTGTGTATGTGTAAGAAAGTGAATTAGTGTAAAGAAAGAAATGAGAAAGTCCTTGTGTGTAAATATTTGCATATATCTAAGTATTTATATATGTATGTGTTAGATCAGGGCTGGTCAACCTGAGGCCCGCAGGCTATATGCGGCTTGCAAACTTTTATCTTGCGGCTCACTTGATACTTTCTTGACATGGGTTTATTTAAACAAACATTTTAAAAAATGTTATCAAAAATTAAGGATTGTAATGAAAAGTAAAAAAGAAAGATACTACTGTTTTTGCAACAATAATATTTCATGTTGAATCAACGATCATTCATTCATTATTGTAATAATAGCATGAGAAAGCAAAATGCATTCAATTCTGTCAGTATACAAGCAGCTCTCAAAAAATTTTCTGTGATTAAAGTGGCTCGCAATGTAATTCGAGTTGACCAGGCCTGTGTTAGACAGTATGCATGTATGTATATATATGTAAGATAGTATTTAAAAAGAGATTTGTCATAATTTCAGCAGAATTTACAAAATAGTCACCAAGTTATTGTTATATGTTTTTGTGGTATGTGTATTGTTTCTCATTATGTTCTGGAATAACTGGAATTCTTTTTTTTTCTTTCTTTGCTACATAGAAGGCTCTATTTTCTAACAGAATGAGGATGTTCATGAAGTTTTAAGACTTTCATACCATTCCCAAGAATCTATGGATACAGTAAAAAAATCTTCAATTCATAATGGAAACTGAATTGCAATTTTGATTTGTCAAGAGCTTTCAATGACTGTAACATTTTCTCGAAATATTAAATATATCTTCAGTATGAAAGCTTCTACATGGTTGCTTGACTTGCTAGATATAGCTGCCAAAACTCTCTCATAACACACCTTTATCATTACAAAATTAGGAGGCAATTTGATAATGTGATTCTAGATATACAATTACTTTTTTTACAAGAAAGACAAGACGGCCACAACTGAAATGTCTTGGGCTAAATAACAACTTGTAATTTAGTGTTCCTAATCAACATCATTATTTAACACACAGACTTTTCCATGCTTGTATGGGTTAGTTGGAATTTGTAGAGGTAGATTTTCAACAGCCAAATGTCCTTCCTGTCACCAATCCTCACCCATTTTCAAGCAAGTCAATTTAATAAAACAGTGAAGCATGGAGGATCTCTAATCATTCAAAGACATTTGAAAATATATTGAGACTTGTTGGTTGGGCTAGACATTTGTTCATCAGTTCATATTACATCCATTTTGCCACACTTCCATAGGTTGGATGAATATGTTAAGGCATTGTTTTACAGCCAGATAACCTTCTTGGTGCTTTGTTTTACAGCATATTGCCCTCACCTCAAGTAAAAGAAAACTTATTCCACAATTTCTAAGGCACAAACTGTCTGGACAATTTGTTGATAGGAGAATCTAACATCACTTTCGCACAAGACATAGCAGATGTAAACAGACATACATGCATTCATATGCATACATCCATACATATACATCAATCCAAGTAAAGTGTTATATATCCATTTCGGCCAATCTTACCAATCAGTTTCACACTGGATATTAAATAACAGTGTGGTTAAGTAACACCACATGCTCCTCAGAGATGACAGATATGTGGTAAAAAGATGTATAAAATGTGGCTGTGGAGAGTCTTTGATGACTATGTGGTGTGCACATCCAGGGATAGCATCTATAAGGCACAAGTTGTGGGTGGTCTATTGCAATATACGCTGCAATATGAGGGAATGTGTTAGTCAACTAAGAATCCATCAGTTGAAAAAGTATGCACTGCTTTCTCTGAAGAGCATGTGATGCTACTTAACCATTCAATCTAATAATCAGTTATCTGATACCCAGTGCAAACCAATTGGTAAGATTAACTGAAATGAATCTATAATACTGTATACTTGGATTAATGTACCCACTCTATTAACAAATATACATGAGCACTTTCTTTCCAACTTAGGGATTCTTAGATGACTATGTATATATGTATACACATATATAAAATCCAGTATGGAACATGATGATGATATACATAATGGTCTTATTTCAGCTTCCATCTACCAAATCCACTCACAAGGCTTTGGTTTCCCAAGTTGTCACTCAGTGGGACTGAACACGCTCAGACAAATAACAGTTAGTCAGCAGCTGAGACACAGGCTCAACAAAAAGAGCAAGCTCAATTTGCAAAACTGCTGTTTGTAGTTTAGCCCCAGATTGGCTCTGAAAGAACAGATCTATGATCAAAGGCATTCCAGCCACAGCCAATCCATTTTTGCATTATATCTATAATCACATTTTCAAATATGTACTGACTTTTTAAAAGTAGGGTTTGATTTAAAAGAAATTTATCTGCTATTTCTAACAGGTTGAGCAACTGTTTAAAGGTTTCCTTATTAGTCTGTGAGAGAAACCTGTTAGTACAAGTAAATAATAATAGGTTATAGGGAAGAAAAGTTATCTTCTGTAAATTGGGTATAGCCTTCAAATGAAGGAAAATGAAACTATTCTCACCTGGAGAGCCTTGAAACATTAAACCTTCACAGTGCCCTAACTTATCCCACCACCCTATTTTGATTTTGATTTTGATTTTGCTGTGCATTTGTTTTATCATTTATTTGAATTCGGTTAGGTATATAAACCATACCAGTTGAACATGATGGGAGATTTGATGAGACATGATTAGTAGGGGGGGGGGTATGAGGAAGGAGAGATGCTAAGAGAGAAGGAGGCTAAAAAGAACGGAAGGTATCAGAATGAAAATAACAAAAAGAAAATCACAGGAAAATAGACCAAGGGGTAGAGAGAGAGAGAGAGAGAGGCAGACAGATAGACAGAGGTAGGGACAAGGAGGAAAATGTCTGATTAAGCAGATCTGACCATTACACATAATATGCTCATATTTGAGACTGCATTGTCCTATGTATCTAGTACATAGGATGGTGAATAGGTAGAAGGAGGTGATACTTGGGAGGAGGGGTGGTTATCACCCTATTTTTAAGACAACTAGATTTGTTTTGAGAAGCTATTTCAAAGAAACTGCTTGACCACATAGAAAACCAACAGAGTTAAGAGAGAGAGAGAGAGAGAAATTAAGAAAGAAAGAGAATAAGAGACATACAGAGAGGCAAAGGACAAAGACTGAGAAAGAGGAGCTAGTGGAATTAAGTGGGAGAGAAGGAAAAGGTGGTAGACAAAAAGAGAAACAGTAAATTTATAGTGAGCATAATGAGTTCTTTTAACTAAGTACAAGGTTTCAGAGAAAGAACTATAGTCAATAAACTCACTCTAGTATACCACAGTTACTTATTTCGCCAATATCAAAGGGGTAAATCCCATTGAAACTAAACTGAGGAGGAAAGAGAGAGAGAGAGAACTAAATTCTATGATATTTAGAATTTAGATTAGTGTCCTGCTGTCTTGGCTATTGGTATCATACCAAATGAAGAAGCGAGATAGACATGGAAAGAAAAGCAAGAAGAATGCAAGAGAGAAGGGCAATAGCCAAGGTATTACGATGAACTTAATATTGGTAATGAGTAGAATGAGAAAGAAAGATAAATGGATATATATATATATATATATATATATATATATATATATGCACACACATACAGAGAGAGGGAAAGAGAGACAGACAGAGGGGGAAGAACAGAGAGCCAGAGTGAAAGACGTGGCATTATGATGAGCTAGTAATGGTAATAAAAGATGATATGAGATAGCTATATGAATATACAAGAAATATAAGGAAGGGGATGAAGAGAGGGGCTGGAGGTAGTCAGGGAAAGATTACATTGCACTATTAGTATCAGTTGAGAAGTTTGTGAAAGAATGAGAAGGAGCTATATTGGTACATTGAAATAATATCGATCTGGCACAAATATATAGTGAAGTAACACTATATGGATCTTGGGTGTATTAGTGGTACTTATTTCACTGAGTCCAGAAAAGGATGGAAAGAAAGCCAATCACAGTGGAACTGAATTGTGAAAATAACAGGATATTTGGCAAGATGAATTATCATTTTTGCCACTCCACAATGCAAAACACTGAGATAATTATTGTCAACGAGGGATAACAGAGGAAAATAGAAGAGAGAGAGAGAGAGAGAGATAAGGATACAGTGAGAAAAGAGAAATAAGAAGTGGGGGAGAATGAAAAAGTGAAAAGGAAGAAATAATGGGGAATCAGGAAAAAAGCAAGAAAAACAAGAAAAAGTGAGGGCAGGGAGCAAAAAGAAGTAGAGAAAAAAAGGTAGAAAGAAGGAAAGAGAAAGAGAATTTTGGAAGAGAGAAAGCCATGTTGTTACATTGAGCTAATATTGCCAATGAGAATTGCATCAAGGACTTCTCCTTCTGTGACCAGAGACCTGCCATCAGCATGTGGTGGCAGTGCCAAGAGAGCATTAGCACACTGCATGCTGAGCAACCGACTACTCTGCTGGTTGCCTGTGCTGGAAGCAGTAGGTAACCCATCATCATCCCCAACTCCGCCAGGTCCCCATGACAGCACAACTCGATGATATTCAGGTCGAGGATCCAACTTGATATTCCGGTCCACCTGAAAGAGAACAGAAATAGAGTAAAATTTAGTATAGTAAGTATCAGTAATCAATGAGACATGTTGCATCATAGAAGATAATTCATTTTCAGACATATTATCTGTACTCTGGTCTGAAACTATGGCCATACTGGGGCATCACCATCAAGAATTTTAGTTGACCATATCAACATTTATTGAAGGTCTATGTTTTATATCATGAGTGTAAAAGGAGGTAACCTAACAATATATATATATATGTGAATGTGTGTGACTCAGTGGTTAGGGTATTTCGCTCACAATTGTAAGATCATGAGTTCAATTCCCTGCAACGCATGTCCTTGAGCAAGACTCGTTAATTTCATGAGTAGACTGTTTCATTCATCAGATCAACTGGAACCCTCGTTGTCGTAAGTGATAGAGTGCCAGTCATGTGTGTGTGTGTGTGTGTATTGCTCTTCCTTCATGGGTAACTATGAGATTCTGCATATGGATAGTTCCTCCCCAATGCATAGGCCTGGGAAAGGTTCTTGTTTTTTTGTGAAGACTAATAGCTGACTTTGCATGCAAAGCTCCTTTCCCCACTGATGATGTCCAAAGAAAGTGAAAGCCAATATAGCTTGGCACCAGTGTCATTGCAGTCAGAACATAGAAAGCTAGAATAGATATTGCAAGGTTTCCAACACTCTAACAGTTCCACCACTACCATTTTGCATTAGAACATTTTTATTGATCTCAAAAGGTTGAAGTTGATTTCAGCAGGATTTGATCTTGGAGTGCAGTGAGGCAGAAGAAATACCACAAGACATTCTACCCAACACCTTAATAAAGAACTTTTGTAAAGTTTGTCTTTGAAGTTTCACTTGACCAACCCTAGGCTACAACAGAAGGTACTTGCCCATGGTGCTTTAGAAAGGGGGATCAAGCCTGGAACCATATGCTTGTCAAGTATGCTTCTTAACCAGGCAGCTCTTCTCAGATGTGTGTTAATTTTGTGTATATGTGTCAAAAGGGTTTATGTATTACAAATTTTAACCATATTGAAGAAGACCATCATCATCATTGAACGTCCACTTTTCCATGCTCACATGGGTCAGATGAAATTTGCTGAGATGAATTTTTTATCACCAGATGTCTCACTAGTCACTAACCCTTGCCTGTCTCCAAGTATGTTAATATTTTACCATCATGACCCGGCATGTTTTCACAGAAGATTGGAAAGGAATGACATCACTGCTGCGACAATTTCTATAAGAATCATGCAATATCAGGACAAGGGGACAATAACACACTCACACACACACACACACACACATATATATGTATCCGGTATATATATATATATATATATATATATATATATATATATATATATATATATATATATATATATATATACGCATGACAAGCTTCTTTCAGTTTCTGTCAAACAAACCTGCTTGTAAGGCATCGATCAGCCTGGGGCTCTAGTACAAAACACTTGTCTTAGGTACCACACAATGAGATAGAACCCAAAGTCATGTGGTTGGGAATCAAACTTCTTGCCACATAACAACAGCTGTGCCTATGTACAAGAATAATTCCAAAATGCTAAAAATAAACTTCATTGTAGCAGTAAATAATCTGCAGCATGTTGTCATTTAATTTTTAATCTATTTAAGTTTTGGAGTTCTCTGCCTTGTTTTATTTGACAAGAATTGTAATTAGCAATAATGGTTTTTACTTCTCAGTACAGGTGTAAAATTTCTTTTGGTTCACTACATATAAGCATGCACTCAACTTATGGCCCAATTTGTACAGTTATTGTTTATATTTATATTGAATGATTAAAATAATATCCTTCAAAGATGTCCTGTACATAAATGGTAACTACAATATTCTAACAGCAGATATTAAAGACATTAATCAAGAATCAGAAAGAATAAATATGCTGTATCTAGTCTAGCTCTCAACTGTTTCACAAACTGAACTGTCCTGAAAAGAAGAAATAAAAACTAATATCAAGCCTTACTTTAGCTTTTACAACTGTTCTCCAAGGTGTTGGACAGCCAGACATGTGATAGATGGCTGGAATAACAAAGAGGTTGCATGTGACAACTGCAGAGACTGGGTTCCCAGGAAGACCAAACACTAATTTCCGTCCATGTTTTGTGTCAATGGTTGCAAAAGTTGTGGGCTTCCTGCAAAGGACAAAAGTATAAAGAAAATAAGGAACATCATTTCAAAGATGATTATCAATGGAGAAGCAAAACAAAATTGAAGAGTATAATGGTTTCTATGCAAATCTATGTTGATATACATCTAGATGGAGTGGGATATATTCTGATTTGAACCAGAGTTGATCCTCTATACCAGCCTTCTTTAAACTCATTTAATGCATTCACTTTCTTTACCTCACATTTTTCACAAAATAACCTCATTGTGTCATGTACAAAAACTTGTAGTAAAAAATTTTGAAAATTGTTGGAATTTCATCCATATGAATGTCTTTGAATTTCATCCATGTCAAACTTCATTCTGCCTATAAGATATCCAAAATATTAAAACCATGGTATGCTGATGAGTGGGCAGTGGATAGTATTTCACATGCACTGAGCTTTAACCATGAAAGTACCAGCTTTCAACAGCCCACTGCATCTAGCTAACATAGGTATCACAAGTTGAAACAGCAGAACTACACTACTATAACCAGCAACAGTGTAAAAGTTATCAAGTGTTTTGACAGCTGATAGCACTAAGTTTCGGACTTCTTTTTGCTTCATTCATGACACAAATGCTAACAATATGGTCTTCCTTTCAACTTTATCTGCCTTATGTCTTATAGCTGTATGGAAAAACACTCTGACACACTCTAACTAAACAAATAAAAAGAATGTATTTACCCAGGCTTCATGAAAACCCTTCCAAAATGAATTACAGCCTCCAAATCCTCTTCAAGAACTTGTTTCAATAAATCCTGAGATAAAGTAAAAGAAAGAATACAAAATGGTTATCTCAAATGACCTCAGGTAATTACTTTGAATTAGTTGATAATTGACCAATGGCGAACATTTTACAACAAATCAACATGCAAGTTTCTATGTCATAGCTTGACAGGCTACAAATCAACAGTGAAATCTCCCTCAAACCACATCCTATCTCCCTTGCATCAAGTAAAAACAAAACAAAGGATAATGAATAATAGAGGCAGTTGGTAACTTCAGTGAGTTATAGTTTGAGGAACAAGGAATTGTCTGAAATGTTTAAAATGGGATTTTTTTTATGGCTTAGTCAGAAGGTAAAAGCAAATGGTGCCCATAACCATTTTTCTGGTTTCTGAGAGTGGTGAGGAAAATTCAAGTAGAGATCATGAATTCTTAGATTATCTTCAAACCAGAAATCTGATCTAAATGTAGTGAAGTGGATTCAACTAAATGTACCCAAGAGCTAGGAGGTGGTATTAAACTGGGTACATCAAGAAGAGGTACATTCTATTCAATGGGCATAATCTCAGTCTACCTGGTTTCACTCACAAAATTTGGGACAGATCAAGATTATAGTAGAAGACCTTGCCTAAGGTGCTACACTGTGAGACTGTATGAGAACCATGGAGGTACAGTTGTAGCAGTACTACAAAGAAGAGAGAGAAAAAAAAATTGCCTGGAATTATGAGAAGTTTTATCGAAATTTACAAGTGGAGATAAGATATAAAATATGGTGACCACAGCTTAAATGCAATGATATCTCGATATAGCATTATATAAAAGAAATTCTTTTTGATGTGATCATTATACTTTATACATATAATGGCTACATAGTAAGACTTCCAAGTTCAGATTTAGCAGTTATGTTTATAACATGCAGAGGACCTCCAATTAAATCACCCACACTGTCCTCTTTCTCACACACATATACATGAACACACAGAAATTGCATTTCCATAATTCTCAGACCATATCACCTTTATATATACAGAAGATGTGCAAAGCACATAGATTGCCAAGAGCCAAGTGAGTCTAATGTCAATAACACAGTTTCTTTCCTTTCTTAATAATATAAGCACAACACCTAACAAGTGACATTTTACTGACATTTTTAACTTAGTTACAAAGGCTTAATAGGAATTCCTCCATGAATTCCTCCTTCCCCCACAAAATATATATATATAATAATATATATATAATCAACCGGAAACCAGAAGTCACTCACCTTTTCTCCCATAGACACACCACCAGACGTCACAACAACATCTGCTTCAGAAATAGCAATGGATAACTTGGTAAACAGTGTGTCAGGACTATAATGGGAATGTAGACAAAATTAGATATGAAGAACAATATAATTGAAAAGTAAACATTAATAAACAATGTGAAAATGTGTTTGTATGTGTTATAATTCTCATCAACATAATTGTTTAAAAGTCTGTTTCACAAAGATAACATTAGATGGAAGCCTGCAATACAAAATCTCTTCAATTTTTTAAAATCTTGTATCATCTCATCTGTGATGCTGAACATTCTCGAACATGACCCTACAAATTATTTTCAAATTCATAAAAAGAAGCAAAAAAACCATATGTTGTTTCAGTCTGGTACCAACTTTAACCATCCTTATTTATTGAAAAGCCAAGTTAACATTTTTTAAATAAATGAGAGCAGTGTAACACTGGTTTTCTTGCAACTCCACTTCTTACATACTTTAACACCTCACCCCCTAGTAGAAAACTGACCCCACTCCCTCAGGGTTAATGATTAACAAGTTGCATGGCAATCTCAATAGTACCAGAAGTATGAAAAACGCATCAAATACACACAGAAGAGTGGTTGGCATTAGGAAGGGTATCCAACCAAAGAAACCATGCCAAAGCAGACACTGGAGTACAGTGCAGCCCTTGGCCCCACTAGATCTTGTCAAACCATCTGATCCATGTTAGCATGGAAAATGGACATTAAATAATGATGATACACAAACACACAATGTTTCTACACAATTTCTATCTACCAAATTCTTCTCACAAGATATTGATCAAACTAAGGATACAGTGGTTGACAAATGCACAAGATAGTATACAGTAAGAGCAAATCTAGAATAACGTGGTTATAAGGTGAATTTCTAAACCCTGCAATGATTCCTGTGCTGGACTAATTTTAACATTACTCTTTTGTTTAACTCCTATTTGAGTTACTTTGACTACAAATTCTCCTAATAAGTTAATCAGTTATCACCATACCATAACTTGAACAAAGTTTGCAGTTATGCAACCTAAATAGCAAGAATAACATCAATAAAAACTAATATTTTTCTTGAAAGTGACAATCAAGATTGGGTGTCTGGTGGTTAAATAATAAATTATATACCACCTCGCATCAGAAAGCTTAATTAGTACCTATTTTTCTCAAAGCCAGTTTAAATGAATATACAAAACTGCCACTTCCCATCCATCTCCATCCTTCATCGTTTCACCCATGACAACCAATTTCCTAAAATCTGATCTGACAACTTTGTCTTTTTTTTTTTTCTCACTTTATCTTTTCTCTCTTCCTTGACAAGCAACATATTTCAAAATTATTACTTTCTTTTACACATAGCTAAAAACAGCAAAAGAAAGTTTTATTTCAAATAATTTTCTTCCTTTCTAAAATCCAAAGGCTGAGACATATGCAAAGATACAAATAACAACCTGACAATGTTTCTCCCCACAAAAAGTGAGAGGAAAAACTGATAATTTTTTTCTTTCATCCAAACTAAAGATTCTTCATTATTTTCATAATTAACTGCTACAAAGGCAGTGTATTTTCTAAGAAATATGGTAACAAAAGGGTTAAATGCAATAATAGTCTCCTGAAAGTTTTGTAATATGAAAGGTTTAAATCCTGCACTGCTACAACAATGAATTATACCTACCCACAGTATCTACTCACAGCAGGGTAGATTGGCCTACTGAGAGTTAAGCATATTTGCCTAGGATACAGTTATTATAAGTTCATCTATTAAGGTGGCAAGCTGGCAAAATCATTAGAACGCCAGGCAAAATGCTTAGCAGTATTTCCTGTGTCTTCACATTTTGAGTTCAAATTCCGCCAAGGTTGACTTTGCCTTTCATCCTTTCGGGGTTGATGAAATAAGTACCAGTTATGCACTGGGATCAATGTAATCAACTATCCCCCTCTATAGTAGAAAGGATTATTAGTTCATCCATCATTGTCAACAGGCGCAGGAGTGGCTGTGTGTTAAGTAGCTTGCTTACCAACCACATGGTCCTGAGTTCAGTCCCACTGCGTGGCACCTTGGACAAGTGTCTTCTACTATAGCCTCAGGCCGACCAAAGCCTTGTGAGTAGATTTGGTAGACAGAAACTGGAAGAAGCCTGTTGTGTATATATATATATATATATATATATATATATGTATGTATGTATGAGTGTTTATATGTTTGTGTGTCTGTTTGTCCCCCCAGTATCACTTGACAGCCAATGCTGGTGTGTTTACGTCCCCATAACATTAGCGGTTCAGCAAAAGAAACCAATAGAATAAGCACTAGGCTTACAAGTAATAAGCTCTAGGGTCGATTTGCTCGACTATAAAAAGGCGGTGCTCCAACATGGTCACAGTCAAATAACTAAAACAAGTAAAAGAGTAATGACCAAAGACAACACATGGGTGAAGAAGACAGGGCACAGTGTGTCTAACAGTGGCCAACCAGTCTGATGCATGCTCAGAAAGCTCTGCTGCTGGTCAGACACTGGTGGTCTGTTAGGACCGAAGGCAAGGAGTTGGCTCTGGGCTTGTATAGTTCACATTTTCTTTGTGCCCTAGCAACCCTGTTTTGTTCACAGGAGGTGGTACCTCTGTTGGCACAGCTTTGTCAGGAAGGGCAGTCTTGTGCTTGTGTTTCTCAGTTGTTGGGGTTGATCTCAAAGCTCCTCAGTGAAAATTTGAGTATGTCCTTAAAGCATTTTTTTCTGTCCATTTTGCATGCACTTGCCTTCTGCCATTTCACTGTAAGACAGTCTCTTAAGGAGTGACGAGTCAGGCATTCAAACCATGTGGCCTGCACATGTGACTTGCACTCTCTTCAGCAGTGTTTATGTACATGGGGTGTCTGGGTGGGTTAGTACCTCTGGTACATATGGTGTTCTTTGAAGAAGTTTGTCCACTCTAGGACTCATCTGACATCCAGCTCTCACCTCAGGCTCCTCAAAGTTGTCTGCATGTGACAGAAGTCACACCCCAGCTACAGCATTCACAGACTGGCTAAACCATGGTGAGGGAAGCTGACACTTCCAAACCTCTGGTGAGCTAGGGCTTGTCTACTTATGCATGTGAAGACGGTACCTGGTGGACTGTTTGGAGAAAACCACCAGATTGGTTCAAAAGGCAGGAGGGCAGACCAGCAAGAGTTGTGGAGTGCTAAACAAGGCAGAATGAGGCACAAAGGATACAGTACAGTTTAGATGACACAATATGACAAACAATGGCCTTTTCAGCTTTTGGCCAGAGCTTAATGACTCCGTCAACTGAAAGCCTCTAAAAACATAATTGGTAAACTGCAGGCATAGCTTCAGAAATCATTAATCAAAACATTTATCAGAGGTTGGTGGTGGGGCATTAAAAGAAAATAATAGTGAGCAGCAGACTAAAGCAGCTTGTCCAAAGTTATATCATTGCAATATTTCAGTCATACATTAAGAAAAAATAAAACAACAACAAAAGTTACAAGTCAAATTCTAGTCCCAGACAAGAAATCTCAGCAGAAACATATTCCAATATCATATTTAATAAATATACAGTTATGTTTTATTTGTTTCTTTGTGTTGTATTTATTTACTTATTATTTTTTGTGCTGTTCTTTCATGTACTGAGAAACTATTTGGCAAGAGAGAGATATGGTTGAAAAAATAACCATATGTACAGCAATGTGGATAGATTGTCATTTGTGAGAGGGGTAAACATAACAAATGCAAGCTTGTTGCATACCAAGCATTTATCGGAGGGGGCCATGTGTGCAATTCAGCTGCAATTGATTGCTAATGGGGAGACACCCACGCAACACATGTGAATGTGAACAAAGGCGAGAAGGGCACCTAAGTGTAACACTTCTGCTCTAATCAATCAAGTAGGAAACAGGAAAAATATTGAAATATATTCATTGCCATGGGGCATTTAACAACATTCTCCACCTCCTACTCCATCATCATCATCATCATTAAAATTAAGATTATGTTCCTTATGCTTAATTGCTTAAATCAGATTCTGTGTGTATATATGTGTGTGTGTGTGTGTGTGTGTGTGTGTGTGTGTGTGTGTGTGTGTGTGTGTGTGTGTGTGTGTGTGTGTGTGTGTGTGTGTGTGTGCATCTGATTGAATGAATGTGCTCATTCATGTACACATGCATGTGTGCGGGTGAGTTATTTGACAAACAAATAGTTAAGCAGCCACATAGCTCTTGCTGTTGTTACCACAAATTTTTTTTATGCAATTTCAGCTAATATTTTTCAGTTATCCAACTTTGTGAAATAATTTGTTGTTATTAAATAAATGTAATATTAGAAAGAAGTGTAATTACTAGCACTGTAATCAGGAATGTATGAATCGTCATCATCATCCTTTCCTTTTAAAATCTGTTTTTCCATGTTAAAATAGGTTGGAATAGGTCTACAGTACACAATATCACTATCCTCTTAATTTCGTGCCAGGCCCAACCAATATCTTGAGATATTGACCTCACCACTTTTCCAAAGTCTTTCTTGATCTTCTTTTCTCACAAATAACTTCCATTGTCAATTCATGGCACTTTTTTCACTCATCACCTATTCCTTTCACATTGCTCCCTCTCCTGTCTCTGCATATATTCCACATCCAGCATCCCATGCCTTACTACTGTGCAACATCACACTTCTGACACATTCTTAACATAATTGTCATGAATACAGATTGAGAGCCCATTTGTTGCCAAAGGAGCAGTTCTCTGATATTCTATTCCTTTGGTACTGTAACTTCTATAGTTCTATTACAACTATGTCCAGCATTGCTGTTGGTATTTAGCCACACGTTAACCCCAATCAAGCAGACATATGATCAAAGACATTCCAGTATTTTCATATGTTGTCCAAAGTATATTTTCGAGAAGATGATAAAATGTCATCTGAGGGTGAATTGGCAGTTATTTCTAAGAGGTTGTGCAACTGCTTAGAAACCCCCTGAGACCACTTATGTAGATGGCAGTAAGTAATTATTTGCTAAGTCTAGTTAGTCATATAAGCAGTTTATAAAATCCTCAAAGAAATCAAACAGTAGATTTTTCAGTTGAGATTGCAATCAGACAATCAAGCTATATAGCATTTAGACCAAAATTCAAGTGGAATGGCTTTGAAACTACAGTTTGAAAGAAATGTTGTGACAACAATATTAAGAACTACTCATCAAACACTTCATTAACATTATTTTATAAATGAACTAACATCAACATTGTTTTCAATTATTAAGAAATTCAAAATTGGTCTGCTTTTGGTTTTTTCAATAAAAATGAACACGTGTGACCTGATAAAATTTGAACACCAATAAATTCATTTAAGTGCACATATAGTGATTTTTTAATGAAATCCTTAGTGAGTAATACTTAAATTTCATGGTTATTCTAGTAATGACGCTAAATACCTAATAAATAAATAGAACTGGTATCCTCTGCAAGTCACAGTGCTTCAATAAACTGGACAACATCTCAACAAAAAGTAGTTTCAAAAATGATATTCCTCAACGAAGGATAGATTAATATATAAAACTGCTCACTGCAGTTAATAGTTATGAAATTTTGAGCATATATATCTGATCTCCACAGTAAAAGCGTTAATACTGGTTTCAGAATATTTTATTTCAATGTTGTATAATTATTTTTCACCCAATCAACCTTACAACTTTTGTAATATGATTGCACCCTCAACCAAATCAAATGTAATATGATTGCATCCTCAACCAAATACAGCATCACAATTACTTTATTAACAAAATCTCTGACATTACCTGTCTTCAGCAATACCCAGATCAATAGTCTTGAAACCATGTTCCTTCATTAAAGCTAGTAGTGTTATACGGTTACTGTCACGCACTTCTCCATGCTCAAGCACATCACCAGGGTCAACAAGCTACAAGAAAATAAATAACATAATAAATATTAAATAAACACATGCACTATATATTCGCTCTTCACTTGTTTATTGTTGTTCTTATTTTATCTTATGTCCATTGCCTTTCATCACACATCTGTGACCTCTTCAACAACTCTTCTATCCCACATGTATCCGCTTGTTCTATTTAGTCCATTCTCTGTATCGTCCTGTTCTGTTTAGTCCATTCTTTGTATTCTCCTATTCTGTTTAGTTCATGAGAATGGATAATAAATGTTATCTCCAGAGAACAGCAGTATTAATGAATTATGCTAGCACTATCACATTGTAGATACCCCATCACATTAAAGCAGCACTTATCATATTGTAGAAATGATGAGTCATACTAGTAGCAAGTGTAATATTGTTACACCAGCATTATTACAACTTTGTCACGCTGTAACAGAATTATAAAATCATAGTAGCAGCTCCTCAATAAAATATCCCCAGACAATGACCATGTTATCCTATTACAAAAGTATCATCATGTTGTATTAATATCAAATTAAAACAATGTAATTATTTACAAATTGTTTTCTGTAAGCAAATTGTAATTATTGTTTGTGCAAATGCACAAACAAATGAATTTGAAACTATTAAGTCTAGTTGAATTCTCTTCAAGATGCATCATTAATAAAGACTTATTTACATATTTCTTGATTCATACAGCTTCCCACATATTTTTCCATCCCAGGCATTTTTAACCAAATGTTTTATTAGCTATTATTTATAGATGAAATCATATAGAGACACATCATTAATAAAGAATTTATATATAATTAATACTTTATATGGTAGTGGAGATGTTTAAAAAATATTAGACTGGAAAGTGACAGTTTCCAATTAATTTCCCATTCTGAACAGCATTCAATCCTGCTTTAGGTGCTCAGCTGAAATCATTCCACTCAACATAAGTTGAGTGGACATACTCGTAGAAAATACTCATAGAAAAGACAAATACTCATAGAAAAGACAAGGTCTTTACAATACCAATATAACTCCAATAAAGTTCCTAAATACAGCTTACATTCCTTATTTGAAAAATGCATCAAGAAATTACTCTAAGTTATGATTAGTATCACAGCAAACTAACCCAGAAAAAGTACTTTCAGGTGCCTAAAGCTTTTCAGGCTCTCTCAGACTGGAGAGTGGGATGTCTCTGACAATAAGTTTGCTTGACAAAGGCTGATAAGGAGCTAATAACAACAGTTAATGTCAGATGTAGTTGTAGCAGAAGTATAGTAGTTTCTGTAAAAAAGAAACAGCATTTCAAGGAGCTGAACCTTTATTTAACAACAAAGAATTTCTCAATCCACACACTTGAATGTATCAAGTGTGTGGTGCTGCATGGTAGCTTACATCAATGAGGCTAGGTATGTATTAATAATACGGATTTGATTTATTGGTTTTCTTCTAAATTCTGCATGTTGGTGGTTGTTAGAAGCAAGTAGATAGGAAGAGAGTTACAGTTATGAGGAAAAAAAAGCAATACAAAGAATTTACCATAGTAAAGGTTGGACAGACATATCAGGGGTGACAAGAAAAGGAGAGCTATGCATGTAATGGATGGATTTAAGTAGGGATGGTCCACAGTAGTAAAGACCAGAAAGGCAGAGGCCATTTGAGTAGTAGTAGCAGTAGTGGTAGGCTGGTTGGCAGACTAAGTGGTTGGTTGATTTGAAGGAAGCAGAATTTGGCCCAACTGATAACAAAGCAGGTAAAAGGCACAACAATGTCCAAAGTTCAAAGCTATGTTTTTTTTTTTCTTTCTTTCCTTCAGCCCACTGGTGCTTCTCACTAATCCTTAACCCTGTTTTACTAGTTACAAAAGCTTCAAAAGCAGCACTAGTACCAACAACATGACAACCAGCACTACTACAACTTATACTACAAACAGCATCATAATGTACCCCATCTACACTCACCAACACTACCACCACCAACAAACCAACACCGATGCTTCCACCTCTACCACCACCACCACCACCACCACCACTTCCATCGTCATTACTACCTACAACAACAATTTCCGCATGACTGCTAAATATACTTTATACACTTAGTAAACTTGTAGACAGAGTTGTTTACATCTTTATCATCTCAACACATTCTGTTAATTTCTAGCATCATTTTAGAATTTCTAGACTAGGTTTTATGGAGAGGGGATTCTTTATCAGCTTTTATCATCATCATCATCATCAATATTATTATTATTTAATTTTGGTTTCTTTGTTCTTCCTGCACCCTCTCTCATACATTTCTTACCTACATACTACTTTCATCTTTTTGAACACATGCACAACCACACACACACATACACACATATAAAGCACACAAACTCATACATTTGCACAAAAATCATTCACATCTGTTCATTATAAAACAAAGTTGCATAAAAGATGTCAAAATTTAAAGAAAAATATTTTATATAAAGGCAATAGCTTTAAATATACATATGTGTATATATATCTATGCATATATACATACACACATATACATGCATATTTGTACACATGTACCTATTCACATACATATAAATAAACATACACAAATATATGTAGGCGTATATATGTGTGCATGAGTACAGACAAATATACACATTAATACATATGCAAACATATAATACACTCAAACACAAATATGTTTACGCTCTAGGACTGTTCAAAGTATATATTTGTGCATATATATTATTTGTGTGTATAGTCAAACAGGAAAAGAAAGAGGAAGAAAGACAGTAAGTATGAAGTATTCATCAGCATAATTATAACTTTACAACTCAACATCATATAGCTGGGTTCTCGTTATTAACCTAACATTCTTCAATGTTATCTCAGAGTAGAGAGAATCTCGCAAATCACAGACAAGTTTAGAAATAAATATTTACATTTTTGAAATTCTTAAATGAAAGAATGAACCTAGAGAGCTACAGTTATTCAAATAAAATATCTGTGTATATTTAATTAGAATGGACACAGACAAACATAACAAAGAAAAAGAAACACTTTCAAGCATTTAGTGGAAAATTTTAAAAATCAGACATTGATTTACATCATCATTATCATCATTTCATCTCCGTTTTTCAATGCTGGCATGGGTTGGAAGGATTTCACGGTGTCTTGTCATTAGTTGTAGTCCCTCATAAGATAACCAGTCAACTCTGTTACTTTCTTTTCTTTCTATTTTTAAAGCAACCATTTTCTTATATGGACTGGATATATTTTAGTGTACCACTCATTGAAGAAGTTGTCTCTGGTAGTCTAGCTATTTACGCCCAACCACTAATCTGGTAGTATTATGTACAAGATTGGTGATCAGGCATAAATAATCGCAACACTTACAAAGTAAAACTGGAGTCAGAGTCAGAAATAATTTCAAAGTTACTAGATGAAAAGCTATTAGTAGATCCAGAAATGCAATGAGTGTGTCCTGATGTCACTCTCTGCATTTCTCCTAGAGCTGCCTTGTAATAAAGATAATAACAATTATCTTTTTTTAACAGAAACTGCATTCTGACTCTGGTGCAATGATTTCTGATATTGATTCGACCAAACTAGGATATGAACTTCTCAGGAAGACACAAGAGTACAATAGCCTTACTATTAGAGCAAATACACTTATCTCCTTTGACATTATAAGAATAAAGAAACTTCAAATTGAACCATTCCAAAAAAAAAAAAAGAAGAAAGAATCAGTTCATTCATTTCCTTTGTTTTTGTAGATGATAATGATTTAGAATCCTCCCAATGTTAAGCTATATACTCCTAGCTCTGTGCTTCTGCAATGCAACAATGATATGTTCATGTATAGAAATATTTTTCCCCCTTCAAGATCTCTGTGGGAATAGGGTCAAGACCAGGAGATTTATTCTTTTTTTTAATTATATAAAAGCAGTGTTTTGTTCTCTGCAAGGCAATAAGATAGCATCTGGAAAGAGACATTAAGAACTATAAGTTGAAGAAGCTACTTGGGGCTGCAGAAGAGAGCAAAAGTCTAGCTGCAGGAGAAAAAAACAGCACTAAAGAACAAAGATGGGCTCAGGCTGATCATCTCTGTGGCAAGATAGACTAAAGATAATGGAAAATACTGCATATCAACTCTTAAAAGTTTATTACCACAGTTTCTTTTCAGGGTGTAATCTCTGAGCTTTGGTCTTTCTGGAATCATCTATAATGTAACAAGGCAGTGATTGATAACAGCCAGAGTGTATTCATCACTAATTTTCTTACTTGCTCTCACACACATGTGTACAAGCACATACATACACACATATGTACAGACCAAAAGAAAAACAACAGAAAAAATAAAATACATACACGTACATAGACAAATATATGTATATACACATATATAAACATATACTGATATATTCCCACAAAAAACACATATATACATAAGAAAACATACTTAAATAGGAAACTAAACAGCTGGCACTTCTAAAACCTAACAGGAGAGCATTTTTTTTTTTTACACTGATACTGAGTTATGTTGTTTTAAATAAGCAAAGTACATTTTACTTCTTACATACTCATACAGCTTTAGGTATTTAGAGAAGGCAGATAGGAAAACATGCGAATGATGATTTTCCAAAGAGTATTAGCAATGTAAGTGAAGTGAAATGACTACAACCTCAAACTAAAATACTAAAATAGGATATTATTATTTGCTTTAATATAAGAGATTAAAATGAGTGTTAAGTCACTTTCAAAATGCATTAGTAATATAAGTGATCTTTACATAATAATAGCTGATATAAATGTTGGTCGGCGGGTTTGTTGGTTTCTCCAGCCATGCTTTTACATCATATAGAGAGGTGGTGGAAAAGAGTAATGAATAGACGGGAAGAGAGTTACTATAAAAGGTGTAAGATGAGTGCACATATAAAGCTTAGCGACAGACAAAGAAAAAAAGAGTACCACACACATAATGAGAGAGAAAGAATCAGAGACAGAGGAAGAGGAGGAGAAGCAGTAAATGACAGATTAGTTATGGGACAAGTTATACAAATGAGAAATTTGTTTTATTTAACTTCAATTTTTAAGGTAATAGATATTTTTGCTTTGAAAATTAGTATACATTTCATCATTTTGTATAAGCACTAAGAAATTCAATAGTTAAGTATTGTATGCATGCCATATTTCCTGATATTACCCATGGTGGCATAAAAATACTTCCAAAGTTATTCATCATGCGATGGGTAGCACTCTAATACATACATATAAAGGATGACAGCTCCTCATACAAACATATAATTCATCCATTTGTGAGATAAAATTGATAAGGATGTTTTTCAAAACAGAAAATGTTCTATATTCAATGTAGATAATAATGGGTAAAATAATGATTAAGTACACTAATAATCCTATTATATTTGACTGATGCTCTGGTACCTCAATGCCAGATACAACTTGTTTGGATATTAGAGTCCAATAAAACACATTAATCATAAATAAATAGGGCCTTTTGCAACCATATGGGAAAAATAGTGTTAATTACTACAGCTTGGTAACTGTTAATATACAATTTACTCAGCCAAATGCAATGATCACATCCAGAGATTAATAGTGTGAAATAAAATAAGAGCTCTAACTCAACCTTAACCTGCAATTAACCCCATGCTGTTAGGTGGTGTGAATGAAGTAAAAATATAACAGATTAATTAAAAATTTGCAAAGTTATTTTTTTTTTCTTCTTCTTTTCAGCCTTCTCTTTTCTTTACTGAGGAATATGATACAGTTATGGTCAATTATATCACTTCCGTTTTCCGTTGAATTTTTTTCCCACTCTTTTTGGTGCACGTGAACAAAAATGAAACACATGCACTCAATGTATGCTGGGTTTTATAACATACAGGTCTATGTGCATTAGTGAAATTAACAGTGATTTTGCAGTTAACAAACACTGCTTCCTTGTCATTTTGTCTCATATTTCCAAGCTACAAAGGGTTAAACCGGAAAAAGAAATCTAGAGATTTTATACTGATTTAAACTATACATTATGCCCTGCCAACCTACAAAGTCAGCTTGACTGTGTAAATAAAATAAAAGTGAACTGAACAAAAGTAAAAGAATGAAACAAAGCTAAAGCATGAGTACATAATCATATTGGATGGTAGTCAGAAACTGTATGGAAGCCCATAATGGAAATCATCATTACCATTTTAATGCCCACTTTTCCATGAGTCAGATGGAATTTGTTGAGGTAGATTTTTAAAACCTGAAGCCATTCGTGTTGCCAACCCTCACCTGTTTCTAAATAAAGTAATATCTCTCCATGGGCCACATCAAGCTCCATATGTCTTTTCTGGCATTATTTCTAAGGCTGGATGCCCTTCCTAATGCCAACCATTTTACAGAGTGATGTCAAATCATCATCATCATCATCATTATCGTTTAATGTCTGCTTTCCATGCTGACATGGGTTAGCTAGTTTGACTGGAGAGCTGCACCAGGTTCCAATCTGATTTGGCATGGTTTCTATGGTTGGATGCCCTTCTTAATGCCAACCACGCTGAGAATGTACTGGGTGTTTTTTTATGAGTAACAGCGTGGGTGCCACTTACATGACACCAGCAACAGTCATGATTATGATTCCACAGGTGATATTACATGACACCGGCAACAGTCACAACTATGACTTCATTTGGTTTGATGTGTCTTCTCAGGCACAGCATATCGTGAAAGGTCTAGGTCACTTGTTATCGCCTCCATGAGGCCCGACATTCAATGATCATGCTACCAGCAACAGCCACAATTACGATTTCACAGGTGCTATATACATGACACTGGTAACAGCCATGACTATGATTTCACTTGCTTGATGAGTCTTCTCAAACACAGCATATCGCCAAAGGTCTTGGTCACTGGTCATCACCTGCATTAGGCCCAACATTTGAATATCATGCTTCACCACCTCATCCCATTGTCTTCCTCTTCCACAGGTTCCCTTCACAGGTAGAGCTCGGCATTTCTTTATGCAGCTGTCCTTGTCCACAGGCATCACATGACCATATTTGTCTCCCTTGCACACCAAATCTGATGCTTCTTATGCCCAGTTTTTCTCTCAAGACATTTATGCTCTGTCATACAGGCACACTGACATTGCACATCTATCAAAGCATGCTGGCTTAATTTCTTTCAAGCCATCGCGTGTCCTTTGCAGTCACAGCCCATGTTTCATTGCTGTGGTGCACAGCTATTCGTGCACAGGCATCTTACAGTCTGCCTTCTATTCTGAGGGAGAGACCCTTTGTTACCAACAGAGGTAGAAGCTCTCTGAACTTTGTCCAGCCTATTCTTATTCTCATAGCTACACTCTTGGAGCATCCACTTCCACTACTGACTTTGTCACTTAGGTAATGGAAGCTATCAACTACTAGTTTTCCCCACTGGCATTTGATGAAGTCCATTTTCTGTACAATTCTAGTGTTTATTGTACCTGTACGTCTGCTATGCAAAAAGACTATTTTCCCTGTTAACCTTCTGATATTGCTGCACCTCTTATGTGTCCATAGCAAGGGTACATCTTATGGAGTTTCTACTTATGCCTTTTCTACAGATCAAACAGAGGCATCTACTTGAAGGGATATGTGAATTGTCTGCTTTCCTACTTACTAAAACTTTGGCTTTTGCTAGATTAATTCTAAGGCCATTTGATTTTAGACCTTGCTTCCACACCTGAAATTTCTTCTCTAGTTCTGGAAGTGATCTGACTATGAGAACAAGGACATCAACATTATATAAAAAAATAAAGAAAGTGAAATAACAGCTTCATGATAAACCAACAAGAGCATCCTTCACATGGTGCTTAATCAGCTAAAAATAGAGGCCAAATTACACTGAAATTAAATTCTATCATCTTAAAAAAAGAAAGGTAATATCAGATAATGTTGTCGTAGCTACACAGTGTCTGAAAGAAAGGTGATATTCTTTTATTCTTTTATTTCAGTCATTTGACAGTGGCCATGCTGGAGTACCACCTTTTAGTTAAACAAATCGACTGCAGGACTTATTCTTTGTAAGCCTAGTACTTATTCTATCAGTCTCTTTTGCTGAACAGCTAAGTTATGGGGACATAAACACACCAGCATCAGTTGTCAAGTGATGGTGGCGGGGAACAAACACAGATACACAAACACACACACACACGACGGGCTTCTTTCAGTTTCCATCTACCAAACCCACTCACAAGGCTTTGGTTGGCTTGAGGCTATAGCAGAAGACACTTGCCCAAGTGGGACTGAGCCCAGAACCATATGGTTGGTAAGCAAGTTACTTACCAGATAGCCACTCCTGCACCTTGTTCATGGTTGGAATGCTTTTTATTATGGGTCACTTCAACTTGAATTGTCCTGGTACTAAACAAAACAAGTTTCATGAGCCACTGCACGAAAAACTTGAAAGCCCCACCACCACCACCACCACCATCCACTCCATTCCGTAGTATCAATGATTGTCCTTGTCTATGTATTCTGAGACAACTGGAGAAGATACAAACATCTCAACATCCTGAATAGGATGTTGTTATATTTCAAAGAAGTTCTAATAGCTCTTCTAAACAGCCTAGATGAAGTGAGGGCAGGTGGAATAAAGACTCACTATCAGCATCACAAATAGTCAATGAAATACCAGCAGTGGATTTGAACTTACAACTCATGAGCATAAAGATGATATCTTTGCCACACAGTTATTTCTTGTATAACCTTGCAAAATGATAAAAATAATAAGGATCCCTTGATTAGACACAAAGCCACAAATATGGAGTGAGGGTTAGTTGACTGAATCAAAGCCAGTAATTAATGATAACTTCTTGCATTGGCACATGGCCAATATTTTTCGTTTTTCTTTCCTTTTTTTGAGGGGGGGGGAGTTAGTCAATTAAAATGATCCCAGTACTTAACTTGTACTTTATTTTATTGACCTTGGAAGGATGGAAGGCAAAGTTAACTTTGGCGAAGTTTAAACTCAGAAGGCAAAAAGCTGGAACAAATACCACAAGACATTTTGTCCAACGCTCTAACGATTCTGCCAATCCAAATAAATAATAACATGTAAAAAAAAAAAGACTTCTATTATGGATGAATGGAGGGGGTATTTCGTTGGTTAAAGCAACATCAGTGACTATTAAATAGTCATACTCTGTTGGACTGATTTTACACAAACAAGAATTACAATATCTATTACACAGAAAACTGCCCATCCAGCTAAGAAGGAATTTTTATCAAAATGGCAAAAAAAAAAGAAGAAAAAGAAATAAAAATAGCTTCTTAATCTCTGTACCTCCCACTCACATTCACACATATACACACATACACAAATGTCATTTACTTAAAATTTGGTGTAACCCACACATACTGTCCACATTGCTAGCATGTATTTAAACACACATAACATTATTATCACAAAGTACTGCTACCCCTCCACTACCACCATTACAAATACATTTATGTACTACTGTACACACACATACAAAATACTATGAACACACTCACACTACTACAAACAATAATACAAGTATGATAACTTTATATCTCTCTCTCTCTCACACACACACACACACACACACACACCAAAAAAGACACAAAATCATACAAAATACACAGACAAATACCATTATCACATTAAGAGGCTATCAACTCCACTATCCCCATCAGCATTACCATTAAAGTGCTAAAACACAAATACACTAAGAAAGTAAAATACAGACTCCACTAATATTTCACTAATACAGAGGAACACTAGCTGGTACACACATTTGTTTAAATGCTGGTAAGCAATTCATCTTCACAAAATACACTTTAAACAAATACATTTATTATCTGTCTTTACATTCTGAGTTCGGGTCCATAAAAAAAGTACCAGTTAAGTACTGGGGCCGATGTAATCATTTAGCCACCTCCCTCAAAATTTCAGGCTTTCTGCCTACAGTGGAAACGATTATTATTATTACTAAGGCAGAAAGCTGGCAGAATCATTGGCACAGCAGGCAAAAAGCTTAGCAGCATTTTATCCATTTTTATATTCTGAGGTCAAATTCCACCAAGGTCGACTTTGCCTTTCGTTCTTTTAGGGTTGATAAAATAAGTACCAGTGTGATCATTTAGCCCCCTCCCTCAAAATTTCAGGTCATGTGCCTATAGTAGAAACATTATTATTACTAAAGTAATGAGCTGACAGAATCATTGGCACAGCAGGCAGAATGCTTAGTGGCATTTCATCAATCTTTACGTTCTGAGTTCAAATTCTGCTGAGGTCGACTTTGCCTTTCATCCTTTCAGGGTCGATAAAATAAGTACCAGTCAAGCACTGAGGTTGATGTAATCAGCTATCTCCCTCCGCCAAAATTTCAGGCTTTATGTCAATAGTAGAAAGGATTATCATTATTATTATTATTATTATTATTATTACTACTACAAAAGTAAGTTGGCAGAATTGCAAGGACATCAGAAAAATGCATTTGCTCCAGCTCTTTGCATTCCAAGTTCAAATCTGACCAAGGTCAACTTTGCCTTTCATCTTTGTGGGGTTGATAAAATAAAGTACCAGTCAAGTACTAGCATCAATGCAATTGACTACACCCTTTCCCCAAAATTTCAGACCTTTGATAATAGTAGAAAGAATTATTTTCGGATAAAACCCTTTGTACTTTTCATCCTGCCTTTGTCCTTACATGTTTTTGATTTATATTAACCCTTGTGGCCAATAAAACAAGAATTTATTATTATTATTAGTAGTAGTAGTAGTAGTAGTAGTAGTAGTAGTAGTAGTAGTAGTAGTAGTAGTCATTAATAATAATAATAATAATAATAATAATAATAATAATAGTAACCCATCATCACCATCTTCACAGTAGGATATTAATACTTCAATACAGAAACACACATCAACAAACATACTCGAGCAAGCCTGTGCACACACACACACACACACAAACACACACACACACACACACACACGCACAGGCAGCATTGCACAGACATGCATTCATACATTACTATTACCTCATTACTACCCTACTCCACATTACTACATCTCACACACATATGCTAACACACACATGAAAACACAGACACATATATATAAATAAACACACAACTATTATTTCACCAAAGAATTACCCACCTCATCCTATACTAACATACACCCACCAAAATTTGCTTACACACATTCACACACACATGCACACATACACACACTCATAGTAATGGCCTTAACTTCATAAAGTCTAAGAATAATTAAGATAGCTATGAGCGAGACAGCTGTGTTTCAAAAGGTTACAGATGCAAGAAATAAGGCTAAAAAGCACTCAGTCCTGGATGATATACTGGGTTATTCAGCCAACCCAAATAGATTTGGCACCGAACTTGAAAGTAAATTATCAAAACAGTTGACAAAATTCAGTAAAAATGACATAATATACAATACTTCAGTTTCAAATATACAGATCTCATCCATAGAGTTAGCATAATCCATAATCTAGTTTTGATTATTAATTCTAACCATCCTTTGAAAATTATGTTCATTAACTCTTTCAATATCAACCAACCTGAAACAGCCCTTAGTTCAATGAGACAAATTCCCTGTTTTAACCTTTTAGCATTTAAGTCGGCCATATCAGGCCAAAATAGTTTCCGTTTTATACTCAAACTGCCGGATCCAACCTCTCACACTTACCCTACAATTTTAGTCTAAAAAATATACAGCCACATAATCAAAATCTCAAGGCTACAAGATAATGCAGGATAAATTCAAAACAACAAGAATAAATAAGCATTACATTTAACAGAGTAATCTGAATGTTACAGGGTTAAAGTGATTTAAATTAAAACCTATAAATATTTCATGCTAAATTATGTTCCAAACACTAGATTAATAGTTATTTTAATAAACAAACAATATCTGCAACCTTTCATAAGGCGTCTGAGACTTGTGGAAAGAAAGGAAAGCGGTATCTTCAAATTGAAAGCTTGGCCCAAGTGTTTGCAATAGAGTGGACTCTGCTAAAGGCACTCAAGGTTCTAGTTGGGCATATTAAACACAATATGGGTTAAGTCAACCACCAAAGTAGGCCTTGGTAAGATTTAAACTTCAAACCCAAAGTGCCAGAATTAATACCACAAAGCATCAATTCTTAATGGTACTCTTTTATCAACAGTGAAAGGATGAAAAGCAAAGCTGTCCCTGGCAACATTTGAACTCAAAGCATAAAGGATTGGAACAAATACCCTGAAGCATTCTGGCCAATGGTCTAATGACTCTACCAATTAGCCTCTTTGAAGAAAAATATTTGCAAAAACTCGACAGACCTGCTCTACTATTTAGGTAAATATATAAGATTTCAGACAAGACATCTAAAAGAAAAGGATTAAATTTATAAAAAGAAAACAAACCTATTATATTTAGAAATACTTATTAATTCAATATGTTTTTTCTTTAGCCATAATCTATTGTACCATTAATGACACAAAATATAAATCTTATATACACGCACACACATATATATATATATATATACACACACACACGTGTGTGTCTGTGTGTGTGTGTGTGTTTGTGAAGGCACATGGCTCAGTGGTTAGAGTGTTGGACTCACAATCATGAGGTAGTGAGTTCAATTCCTACACTGGACTGTCTGTTGTGTTCTTGTGCATAAAACTTTATTTCACATTGCTTCAGTTCACTCAGCCATAGAAATGAGTTGCGACGTCACTGGTGCCAAGCTGTATTGGCCTTTGCCTTACCTTTGGATAACATCGGTGATGTGCAGAGGGGAGGCTGATATGCATGGGCGACTGTCAGTCATTCATAAACATGCTTGCCTAGACTTATGCCTCGGAGGGGAAGGATTCTCAGTGCAATCCCATGATCATTCATGACTGAAGGGGGTCTTTACTCTTTTAACCATAATATACATACATGTATGTATAGATATGCAGGGCAGGGAATCGTCAATTAGTAATAAAATTAATAATTAACAATTTTGCCGGGTAGCTCAGTATGAAAAAACCTAAGGCAAGTGTTTTTTTACTCTTCTCTACTGTTTTTTGTTCTGTGTATCAAAAATATCGCTATCAATCTGGAGTAATAATTTGTAGTTTTGAAATCAGTAGTTCTTTGACTGCTATTTCTGAATTCTCAGTATGTTGGAGAAGCAGGTTACTGTCAATCCCTATATATTTATGATTATACATGTA
>NC_068984.1:42138036-42152042 GCF_001194135.2 Octopus bimaculoides | reverse complement strand
ATATATATATATATATATATATATATATATACTGAAATAGCTGGTTCTTTTGGTCAAACTATCGTATCTCCAGCTGCTTCAGATGCCAAGATAGCGAAAATTGTCAAAGTGTCGTACAACGGTTTTGCTATGGAATGGTGAAACAAGCAAAAATAAATATTGAAAAAAGGCCTTTGGTCAAATTTGGACATAGGACACTTTAAGATAATAGCAACAATTTGTAAATAAGAGTCACCATCATACAAACAGTGTTATTCATTTCAAAAACATCTTGGCTATGGTGAAATATTACCTTACTGGAAACAGGTAAGGTGGCAACAGGAAGAGCATCCAACCATAGATAATTTGCCATAAAAAATTCTGTCTGACCCATGCCAGCATGAAACAATGGACATTAAATGATGATATGTTATCAGGATGTTAAATTGGCAGAACCATTAGAGCATCAGACAAAATGTCTTATGGTAGTTTTTCTGACTCTTTATATTCTGAGTTCATATCCCACTGAGATCAGATTTGTCTTTCATATTTCCAAGGTTGATAACATAAAGTACCAGTCAAGCAGTGAGGTTGATACAATTGGTTAGTCCTTTATTCCTCCAAATTTCAGGCCTTGTGCTTGTATTAGACAGTTATTATTGTAAATGGTTACCATGTGTGTGTGTGTGTGTGTGTGTGTGTGCACACAGAATTTAAACATTTAGGAAGAACAAAATCAGAAATGTAATAACAAAGAAAGGTCAGATTGCAATAACTAGAATGGCTTTAATAAAATTAGACCATTTTTGGAACAAAGAAAATATCCCAACAAGCTGAGTGTCATCATCATCATTGTTGTAGTTTTAACAGCCATTTTCTTGTGTTCACATGGGTCAGATGGAGTTTATTGCGGTAAATTTTCTACAGCTGGATAGATGCCATTACTGTCACCAACCCTTACCCATTTCCAAGTTAAGTAATATTTCTCCATGGCCAAACATGTTTTTGTAGAATATTGAAAATGAATGACTTGTTTACAACAATCACACAACATCAAGACAAGGAAACACAAGCATAAACATATTCACACATGTAGTATGATCACAACTGTCCAACAAACAGTAATGTAAAACTTTAATGTAAAACAGTTTGAGAAAATTTTTCAGTTTTAATATAAAGCATATTTCTCTACCTTCAGTATTTGAGTATTATTTTTTACCATCTTGTTTTGCATTTATATGTTTACATATGTATGTATACACACGCACACACACACGCAACAGGCTTCTTTCAGTTTTCATCTACTCAAAAGTCTTTGATAAGCCTGGAAATATAGAAGATGCTTGCTCAAGGTTCCTCAGAGCAGAACTGAACCCAAAACTATGTGATTGGGTAGCAAACTTTTCAACCACCAGTCATGCCTGTGCCTTTGGAATTAAATTGGACTGACATGACCAGGATTCAAACTTGGGTTACCATGGCCAGAATATGCAGTGCTAACCACTCGACAACCATGAACACACTGATTCTTAGTCAAAGCCAATTCCTCTTTACCAATGCTACTTGTTGTTGTTGGCTGTTGGCACTCCGTCGCTTACGACGTCGAGGGTTCCAGTTGATCCAATCAACGGAACAGCCTGCTCGTGAATTAACGTGCAAGTGGCTGAGCATTCCACAGACACGTGTACCCTTAACATAGTTCGCAAGGATATTCAGTGTGACACTGTGTGACAAGGCTGGCCCTTTGAAATACAGGTACAAGAGAAACAGGAAGAAAGAGTGAGAGAAAGTTGTGGTGAAAGAGTACAGCAGGGTTCGCCACCATCCCCTGCCAGAGCCTCGTGGAGTTTTAGGTGTTTTCACTCAATAAACACTCACAACGCCCAGTCTGGGAATCGAAACCGCGATCCTATGACCGCATGTCCGCTGCCCTAACCACTGGGCCATTGCTACTAACATATTTGAAAAAAGCATGAAGGCAACATATTCTGAAATTTCACTTCTCTATGAAAGTATGACCTACTGTCTGAATAAGAAATCGAGTGATTCATTAGAATTTTGTGCAGGTAAGATATGGTGGGGACAGTGAGGTACTCAAGCTTGGCAACATGTCTGTATCTACTAATAGTATTATCATGCCAAAAGGTACCAATCTATAACAAAGTAATGATAGTGAAAATTAGGTGCTTAATCCCCAAGGTTACCTACCTACCTACTTACCTTCTGAACTATCTACCAACTTACTTACCAAGCAAGGGTACTGAGCTAAGAAGTGTAGTAAAATTACATACATCATAACAGCAATCACTGAATATACACACACACACAAAAAAAAAAGAAAAAAAACTGATTGTACTCCTCCTCCCTGTGTGTTTTATTTATGATGAGTGATCATAAGTTGGCCTACACCCACCTACCCACTCGCCCCACTTGTACATCACATCTAACACCATCACCACTGGTAGGAGTAGAGAGGAGAGGTAGGATGAAGGCGAACAGGGCTCGGTGGGTGGGGGTTGTCGAAGTGAAGGTGAGAGGGAGCAACCAGAGGGAAAAGGAGAGGAGTGAGGGAAGAAGAGAAGTGAAAGGGAGAATGAGGTAATGATGGGAAGGTGAGAGTAGGGTAATGGCAGGGGCAGGGAGGAAGAACAAGGTAATAAAGTAAAACAACTAAGGGAGCAGGGAAGAATTATAGAGTATCTTAGAATTTCATCTTTGTTCTAAAAAGAGAGAAAACAGAGAGAGAGAGAGAGAAAACAGAGAGAGAGAGAGAGATTGAGTCAAAGGAAATGAGAAACACATGGTTAGCTTCACCACTATGGAGTAGCAATGGAACAAAGTAGGGATGGTGGGAGTAAATTCCTCAACCATTCCTCTCCTCACCTTGCCACACAACACTACACTAGACTAATCTATACACAAAAACACAACTGTAAAACCCTGCCATACATAATATACACACCAAGATAACAATCAATTTACTGTTCTACATACATACGCTCAGCTATGTACAACTACATACATGCTCATACAAATTATATTTTCATCATTATTGTCATCATCATTATATTATTATTATCATTATCATTGTAGACTGGCAGAATCACTGGAGCATTGGAAAAATATGCCTTGCAATATTTCTTCCAGTTCTTTACATTCGGAGTTCAAATCCCACCAGAGTCAGTTTTGTTTTTCATCCCTCTGGGGTCAATAAAGTACTACTCAAGTACTGGGGTTGATTTAATCAAATAACTCCTCCTCCTATCAAGTTTTGTGTCTTTGTGCCTATCTTTTATCTTTCACTTGTTTCACTCATTGGACAGCAGCCATGCTAGGGGCACTAAAGGATATGCCAAACCACTAAATTACAGGGGCATAAACAAACCAACAGCAGTTGTCAAATAGAAGCAGTGGAAACAAATTCAGTTACAAAGATGCACACAGATATATAATGGGCTTCCACACAGTTTCCATCAACCAATTCCACTCACAAGACATTAGTCAACCTGGGAATTTATCAAAGGACACTTTGCTCAAGGTGCCACACAGTGGGACTGAACCTGAAACCATGTAGTTGAGAAACTTGCCTTGCAACCACATGGTTTCAGGTTCTCACAGAGGTGCAGCCATGCCTGCACTTCTGTGAGAAATGATTATTAGCATTTTCAAAAGCCTTCAGATTGGCGGAACTGTTGGAGCACTGGAGAAAATGCATTGTGGTATTTTTTCTGACTCTTTACATTCTAAGTTCAAACCCTGTCGTGCTCAACTTGCTCAGTTTTTTTTTGAGTTGCTAAATTTAATTACCTAATCCTGTCCCTGCAAAATTGCTGGCCTTGTGCACAAATTAAAAATTATGAATTGAAATATCACCAAAGTCATTTTTGTTTTTCATTTTTTGGGGGACCAAAAAAGCTAAGTACCAGTCAAGTAATGGAGTCAATGTAGCCAACGATTCTTCTCAGGCTAATATTTTGCTCTTTGCCTATATTAGAAACTATTATTATTATCATTATTATTATTAAAGTGGCAAGCTGGAAGCATCATTAGCATGTCGGGTAAAATGCTTAGCAGTATTTCGTTTGTCTGCATGTTCTGAGCTCAAATTCTGCCGAGGTTGACTTTGCTTTTCATCCTTTCGGGGTCGATTAAATAAGTACCAGTTATGCACTAGGGTTGATGTAATTGATTTAATCTCTTCTCCCAAATTTGAGGCCTTGTGCTTCCAGTAAAAAAGATTATTATTATTATTAAGGCAGCAAGCTGGCAGAATTGTTAGCACACCGGGCAAAATGCTCACCAGTATTTTGTCTGTCACTACATTCTGAGTTCAAATTCTGCCAGGGTTGACTTTGCCTTTCAGAGTCAACAAAATAAGTACCAGTGGAAAACTGAGGTTAATGTAATCGACTAGTTCCTTCCCTCAAATTTCAGGCCTTGAGCCTATAGTAGAAGGGATTATTAAGGGCGATTAGAATAGAATTGATAAGGTTCAGCAAAGGATTAGTAGCAGAAAGAAACAGAGTAGAGGCAGAGCTAGTCAAGAAGTTAGGGAGGCTTTTAGAAAAGGCATCGCGACCAACATGCCTGCAGCAATACTGGCACTCAACCAATTTTCAACATGAAACATGATGGTTACATTGTCAGAGCTAAGGCACAAGCACTTAAGACATGAAAGGATGAAAGTCGTTCAATGGGTCCAAGTGGCAGAGGCACAGCATGGCAATAAATCCATGATCCGATCCTTTCTAGACAACGATGAGCAAATGATAACTGATCTGAGGTAGATATGTGCGGCCTTTCAGTGGTGCTTTGCTTAACTGTTCAGGAACAGCAGTGAGCCGGGTAACAGGATGGATTTCACATCCTACCTTGACGGGCTGTCACAGCTATTGATGGTGGAAGCAAAGTGCCAATAACAATCTTTGAAATTTGAGAAGCAATGGCTAGCTGCACAAGGGATAAATCATCTGCTTTGGATGGTCTGTCCTACAAGCTTTACACTTACATGCCAGACTTGTTCAGTGACCTCTTAGCAAATGTTTACTGCACTGAGGGTATGACATCTCCAGTGATCCCTTGACAATGAACAGGTGTGGTCACTGTTTGCCAAATATGTCTTTCTGCAGCTAGTTTCCTTAATGGAGCTGCAGTCCTGGGTAAAACAGAGACCTAGAGGGAGCATTTGGAAAGTGGATGTCTTCAAGTGCTTGCAACCTTCAACCAATTGGACACTGCTCTTTTCTGGAGAACTTTCAGCCTGGGATTAATGGATAATTTCCAAACATCTCTGGGCTGTAATATTTGCTCTTGCACTTTATGTTTCCACTTTGCTTTTCATCCATCCAGGACTGATAAAGTACCAGGAAAGTACTGGGGTCAATGTTATTTGTGTCACAAGGACTGGACCCAGTTAACAAACATTCTAGTGTTTAGTGATAAACAGAAAATATACCTACATCATATCTCCACAATGTTCATCTTTGACTCTGTATTTATTATTTCGGTTATGACTGTTTCTTAAATGCATATCCATAGGTGGTGAAGGTACTACCTCACAATCATGAGGTAGTGAGTTTGATTCCCACACTGGGCTGTGTGTTATGTTCTTGAGCAAGACACTTTATTTCATGTTGTTCCAGTTCACTCAGCTGTAGAAATGAGTTGCGACGTCACTGGTGCCAAGCTGTATTGGCTTTTGCCTTTCCCTTGGATAACATTGGTGGTGTGGAGAGGGGATACTGGTATGCATGGGTAACTGCTGGTCTCCCATAAACAACTGTGCCCAAACTTGTGCCCTGGAGGGGAACTTCTAGGTGCAATCCCAGGGTCATTCATAACTGAAGGGGGTCTTTATCCATAATTAGAAATTCCATCTTAAAATGTTTGTTGATTTACTTTTCCTCCATATAGTCTTGCTTCATACTCTATTTTCTCATCAGTCTATTTTGTGGCTCATACAGTCTCTCCTAATGGTAACTCATACAGTAGCTTAAAAATCTCTTCAATTTTCTTTCAGAGTTTAAAATTCTGTTAGGAGCACAGTTTTAAGTGTTTAATCTTGCAATGGCCAATCCAACATGAACATAAACAACACAGCCAGAAAACTAACAAAAGCAAGTTTCATTCAAGAATGACACATTAGTTATGACTATTAGTGCACTACCATTAAATATATGACAGACAAATGCCATGTAATAATCTGTTTCTTGAAAAAACAACTGAAACTATTACATGCTCAGTGTAATAGTGATTAGTGTCTTTTTTTTTTTCCATTATTTGACTGACTTTTGACTACAATGCAGAGAAAACTTGCAATACCATCATTATTATTATTTACTTATTTACTGAGATAACAGAAAATAATTAGAGGAAAATTTAGTTGCTATAAGTAGATTAGGTGACTTTGGATCCACAAGAATTGAAACAAGCAAAACCACATTGGCAACTTCCACTGGGGCTACCTCCCTCGTTACTACATATGCACTCATTTGAAGGGTTATATCAAGTGAATGATAACCTTCTTGGTGCCACATAAAAATCACCCAGTACACTCTGTTAAGTGGTTGATGTTAGGGAGGGTATTCAACCATAAAAATCCTACTGAAGCAGACAGTAGAGCTTGGTGCAATTCTTTGGCTAGCCAGCTCCTGTCAAACTGTCCAGCCCACATCAGCATATAAAACAGATGCTAAATAATGATGATGATTAGGATGAAGATCAGACTGAATAGCAGAAGAAATGCAACATGCCTAGACTGTCACATGGCACCTTATTTGATAAACTACTGAAGGTTGTAGTATTAAGTGCAATCTTAAACCAGATTACTGTATGGAATATCCAGAATATGGATCATTGAGTTGCACTAAAGACATTCAACCAGATATATATCATAGATATACTCATGTCAGGATTACACATCAGCAACAAAAGATACTAGAAAACAACAGCAATAAAAACTACCTGACAATGTATCATTCTTCAAATGGAGAGATTCTCTTTCTGTGATTGTAATAAACATATCAATTAATAACACTAACATGGAAATGTTAAAAGTAAGAAGTATAACCATAAGGATTTCTTTGTTAAGACACAAACCAATTTTTGTCTCCAGATAAAAATGCACATACTATCAATATGTATAAAGATGTTGGAGTGGTAAAAATTATAGAGTACTAGAATATACTAAAAGTAGCACACTCACATCATTGGAAATTAGATGCTGAGATTTACTCATGCCATGTTCCTGCTAATAGCATATGTTATTTCTCACTAAACATTCCTTTCTTTGAATATTTTTCTAGGTAGCCCAGGTCAAAATTAAGAAGGATGGATGGTGCAGAGTAGTCTTGGGCAAAATTTAAATTTAGAAAAAGTGAGTTATGAAACTCATTGCATTCAAGTATCCAGTCACATATTCTGCTGTCTAAGGCACTTCTACACCTTGTAAAATGACAATTTGGAATACAAAACACTACAATATCATATGGTGGCCATTTTTGCTCAAAATGTAATCTGTTTTTCTGATTTCCTGTTTGCAGCAACACCACCAACATTACTAAAACCATTATGGTATAAGTAACAACATCAATAGCAATAACAGCTAAAAATAGCAGGTAAAATTTTCCTCAAATCACACTGAAATAAAGAAAACCAGGTTTGCATGATCAGGTCTGGCCTAGGGCTAACAAACAAGAGCAACAGTGATAATACATTACTATCCCCATTACTCACACTCCAGCACATCTGAAATACACCAGAAAACTAATACAACACTATTACTCCTTTACACTTACTTCAAATAAAAGTCTAAAGCAATTACCAACAAAAATAGCACTATAATCAATGACTTTACTAACCCTTAACACCAAAGATATGAGAAGAGGAACAATAACTGTCACACTTTGAGTACCTCCACTTTGCTAGTCTCTCTTGTTATTCACCACTTGAACCTGCTAGCATACAACAGATGTCACACTCAAAACCAACTCCAGTTTGCTAGTATCTGATGTACTTACTTCCAGAAACTCATAGCATACAAAAACAGATAGTGTGATCCTTAAGCAGGTAGCTGTATGATATATTTGAAGTGCTGGATCTGATGACTGCACCCAGTAACTCAACTGACTACATAAGTGTCATAGATTGTTCCAACAAGGCTAAACTGTAGATATCCAGTTACAATGCCATCATCACAACTAATATCAAACCTAGTAATAAGACTGATACAACAACAGCAGCAACATTAACAAAATCAACACCACCATCAAAACCAATAACAAAACAGGAACAAAAACAACATAAGCAGTAAAATGATAGCAAGTATAGCTGGCAGGTATAAGGGAACATAGTAGCCAGAGTAAGAAGAGGATAAAAAAGTGTTTCAGGTGCTACTACCACTGCTGATGACAATGATATATTCTTTTCAAGAGATAACCAGACTGTATGATGTTTGTGTGCAAAATATACTGTTGCATGACAGTAAGATGTGGGCATTCAATATGGAGGATTTTCAAAGGTTAAAATGAAGTTAGCATGCTGCTCTAAATATGTAATATAGGTATACATAAATGACAGAGCACAAATGAACTGAGAAAAAAGTTGCATATAAGAATTAGAAGCAGCATGCAAGAGAAAACACAGTGCTGGTATGGGTATGTGATATCTATGGATGATGACAGCTGGAAAAAGAACTGCCAAGAGATCCAAACCACAGGAATTCATGGTAGTAGTAGAAGTGTAAAGACTGATCTCAAAAGGCTGAACCTCATAAAAGAGATGACAAAGTACTGTAACGAATGCTGGTACACTATGTATCATCACAACAATGCCACAACACCAGTAACACAAAAGACCAAAACATAAACAGTCACGAAACTAGTACACCTGTATGAATACACTGAAAGCTACATGCGCATGGAATATAAATGTACTTACAAACAGATCACAATATACTCACATATATGACAATGAGGATAACACACACACACACACACAATGAGGAAGAGAAAGAAAAAGGGGAGAGAGAGTTGAGTTATTCATTCATGAAAAGATGAAACCCTGATAGATACACTCACAACCTGAGTTCTAATACATTTGCTACACACATACATATACATGAAGAGCTGATACATAAGACAGCCTGTAAGACATCATTCAACCCATGCCAGCATGGAAAATGGACATAAAATTATGATGATGATGACACATACTTGTATATCTTTTACGTAAGTACAACAGTGAAAGATGATCTCTGCGATCTTGATAATGATCCTTGTGATAATTGTTCTGCACAAAGTTATAGACAATCCCTTGTCACTCTTGCTGTCAGAAATGATGCAGCGAACCAGTAACTGAATTGTTGGAAACTCATTACCAATGATGCCATTGTTCACCAATTACAATATAAAATAAGTGAAGCAGAACATACCTCATTACCAGTTGACAAGATGGCCACAGTTGGCTTCTGGAAGCATTTGGCTTGCACCACACCAGCAGTTGCTAAGAGTCCAAGTTCTGAAGGTCCAAGTCTTTGGTTCCGTTTTAAGATCTTTTCACCTTGTGGAATATCAGCACCAACAGGCCTGAAGAAGACAAAGTCTTATGTTGAAATCATGATGTTATCAATGAATTTAAATCTATGTTCTTTTTTCAGTTGAACAAGTCATAATTATACATAAGCTTACATTCCTTGTCTTTCTCTGTCTCTATGTGTAGATATCTATCAATCTGTTTATTCATTTCAATTTCCTCTCTTTCCTTCACACACACAATTACACATATTTTCTGTCTTCAAATTTTAGTGGTTATATCAATACTACTATCTTCATATTCTCTCTCTCTTTCTCTCTCCATAAATACCTATTTATCATTTCTTTATAAGAAAATAAAGCTGACACATGAAGATCTAGAACATGTTTCAAAAATTAGTAACATATATTGCAGTTTAATATTTTACAACCTAACTGAAGAGAAAGGGTTGTAGTTTTAAGAGATGGCCATATCAGATCAAAGGGTTGAATGCAATATGAAAAAAAAAGAAAATATTACTTTGAAACCCAAATGACTCTTAAGAATCAGTGTTGATGTTTTGCTGTCACCAAGGAACCTAAGGAAAAATTCAAGATGATCTGGTACATATTTCCAATAGTTCATAGAATTAAGATGTTTTTCTTCAGTTTTGTGGCTTTTTACCAGTCAGTCAGAACAATACCCATGGCTGTTTATTTTCTTCAGCTCCAACACAGGCCAAGAGAAAGGGAAGAAGTTATCTATAAGTTGTAAACCCCAGCCTGAATGCTACAACAGAGTGCTAAAAGCACCTAAGGATGAATTGACAGTGTTAAAACATTAAGTATACCATCTAAAACCTTAGAATGCAAATAGCAAATAGCCAGAAGAAATATTGCAACACACCTAGTCTGATGCTGAAAGCCAGAACAAATACTGCAAGGAAGTTTGTTCTAAGCCATCTCTATAATAGAATTGTAACTGTGAATGTGGAAGAATGAAACTCTTTGCATCTGTAGAATAATAGCATTAATATTATTGGGATATTGTGACAAGTGTTTTGAAAAGTATGACTCTACAGCCTATTTCATACAGTAAATTAAAGATCATGATAACGTTCATTAGACCAAACTTACCTGATATCTTGACCTGTAGTTGGTGATTTCTTAATCAATACTTCTAACTCCTCTTTCCCATCATTTGTCTTCTTTAGTAATTCAGTATCTTCCACTTGTACAACTGCATCAGCTCCCTGTGGTACAGGGGCCCCAGTGGTGATACGCATACAATAGGAGGACTCTAGACGGGTCTTCGACTAAGACAAAAACAAAACCATAACAAAATGATTTTAATATTTACAAAAAAGAAATAGGATAAAGAACAACAAAACACACACACGTGTACATATATACATACGCATATACACACACATGCACACTCACATTGAAAACTGTAGAAGAGATACGAAGATGTTAATTCAAAGACTAACATTATCATGATGATACAGATAATGATGATGACATTAGACAATGTAGCTGAAGATGATGATAATCACGATTAAAATAAAGAGGAAGGTCATTATCATTATTGTAATGTTCATTTATCCCACACTTGATTGCCAGACAGAATTTCTATGGTCAGAGTCCTTTCAGTCACCAACCTTCACTTGTATCCAAAGTAGGTAATATTTCCTCATGGCTGGATATGTTTACAGAGAAGACGGGAAATAAACAACACTGTTTGTATGAGGCTAACACTGATTCACAACCATTACACAATGAGAGAGAGAGAGAGAGAGAATGGGCTTCTTTCAGTTTCTGTCTCCCAAGTCCACTAACAAGGTTTTGGTTGACCCAGGACTATATAAGTAAACACTTGCCAAGGCCTCAGACAGTGAGATTGAACCCCAAATCATATGGTTGAGATATAACCTTCTTGACCACACAGCCATGTCTGAACCTATGATAATGAAATAATTGCTAACAAGCATAGATGAAGATAATGGTTAAGACAAGATATAAAAGTCCACTGCTAAATTTCTCATCTTAATACCTGAAGGTTTTTGGTCATACCACAGACCCATTAATGCTGCTGTGCTAACTTGATGCTGATTGAGTAGTCTGAGTTTTGTTACTCATTTTTGCAGGTTGAGAAGATAGAATTAACATGATGCAAAGTGCATTGCACAAGAACACAATGAGCCTCCTGGACTAGGAATTGATCCCAAGACCTTATGATCAACAACCCAGTTGCCAAACCACTCAGCCATGTGTCTTCTGAGTAGCAAATAATCAAAACTCTCTTCAGTTCATAAATAGCTTCTAGCTTCCCTCTAGAAAATTTTGCTTGTTGCCACTGAGGTAGGTAGGATACTGTTCAAGAAAAAGGCTGAACCCAACATATGATAGACTTTCTATCTAACAGAATCGCTCATGTGTTATTATATGACTTCAATGATTAGAAGTATTTTTCAATGGGTAAGCAATCAGGATGCCTGCTCTAGGAGAAGTGGAAATAAGTGTTGTGAAAATAATGTCTAACTCAAAAGTATTTATGGCATATATAAAGAAAAATGTATACAAGAATAAAAAAAGAGTCAAAAACTTGGTTGCATAGGACACTTAGATTCTCTATGAAGCTATTGGCTGTGTTGAAAATCACTACATCTCGCATTTGTAGATCTGAAGAAGGTCCTTGCTGAGGAGCCTCACACTGTGATCTGGTAGTTGTTGAAGGAGTAAGAGAAAGACAAATGGCTGGTGAGAATTGTACGAGCCATGTACAAAGGAGCTGCCAGCAAGGTGACAGTCAACAATGTAGCATGCAGGTAAGAGTCCAGCAGGATTCAGTTCTTAGTTTCTTCCTATTTATCATGGCCCTGCAAGCCATAACAGAGGGGTCTAAGACCATCTGTGGAAATTCATATATGATGACCTAGTTCTTAAAGTTGAATCTTTTGTACAGTTAGAAAAATTCCTGTCCAGGATGCAAAACCTAGAATCAAGAGACTTAAAAGTAAATTTAGCAAACACCAAAATATAGGTAAATAAGAAAGAAGACAGGACCTAGCTATCGTTAAGGAAATGGCCCTTACTCAATGTATAGAAAAGAAGTAGGTAAGAATTTCATATACTCAATATAAACAAAAAATGTATAAATACTGTAAAGAAATCACTGGCAGATTATTGGAGACAGTAAGCTTATTATATGGGAGGTGTACAGGGGCAGTAAACACTAAGAGCACATCAGAAATAGATTCTATCAAATGCTTGAAAGACTTTCTAGAAGTAGTTGATAGCTCCTGTTACTAAGGAAGGCAGCCTAATTAGCAGTGGAGGTAGATGTTTCAAAACTAAACAGGTTAAGTTCTGGGAGTTACTACCTTTACTGGTAACAAAGGCTTTCCTCTATCAGTGTGGAAGGCAGAATCTAAGATAGTCATATATGAAGTGTAACACTGACTGCATGGTAGTGAAATGTGGGCATCCGCTGTAGAGGACTGGAGAAGAATAGAAAGAAATGAAGGAAGCATGATCTGCTGCGTAATATCAATGAATGAGATAATACAAATGAGCTGATAGAAAAACTGAGTATAAACAGAATCAGATGTAGTGTGTGAGAGAATATTGTGCTTGTATAGGTTTGTGGTATGTATGGAAAATAAACAGCAGTATAAAGAAGTAGATAGAATTTATCAAAGAGAGAGACCCAGGAACACATAGAATGAAATAGTAAAGACTGATGGTATCGAGTCTCCTGGAGAAGATAACAAAAGACCAATGATTGCACACACAGTTGTTAGAGGAGACCTGCCAACCTGTACAAGGATAGTAGTAGTGATGGAGGGTGGGAGGCATAATATGCATATGAACATGTGTGTGTGTGTGTAATATATGCATTATATATATATATATATATATATATATATATATATATATATATATATCATCGTTTAACATCCGCTTTCCATGCTGGCACCGGTTGGACAGTTTGACATGAAGCTGGCCAGCAGGGGGCTGTCCAGACTCTAGCTGTCTATTGAGGCAGGGTTTCTATGGTTGGATGCCCTTGTTAATGCCAACCACTTAACAGGGTAAGTTGGGTGCCTTTTAGGTGCCACCAGCACAGCTGAGTCTATGGAGCACTAGTACGGGTGTGTTAATGCAGCACCAGCACAGGTACATTAACACAGCATCGGCACAGGTGATTTTTAAGTGGCACCAGCACCTGAAAGGACAAGTCAGTACATGTGGAAGACAGTTTTATCAAAGAAATGATATCTCTAGTATTGGTGCCATGATAACTGCCCAGCAACTGCTGAAAGGGCAGAGACAATACAAGGTTGAGAGAACCATTTAATATTGGCAAAGATATGAAACCCTTCTAGTGCTGGAGCAATGTAATGACAAAATACATTCAGTACATTCTGTAAATTGACTAGTGATACGAAGGGATATCCAGCCATAGAACCAACCCAAATCATTATATATATATATAAATATATATATATATATATA
>NC_068984.1:42114700-42137288 GCF_001194135.2 Octopus bimaculoides | reverse complement strand
ACACACACACACACACACACACACACACACACACACACACACATATATATATATATACACACATACACACACATATGATTCTGACTTGTCACCACATCTTGTTGAACAGTCTAACTCATGCCAGCACAGAAGATGAACATTAAATAATAATGATGAAAAGTGCAATAATTCTGAATAAGAACTGACTTTGACTATTTCCAGTATAGAAACAAACACAAAACGATGATGAAAGCTCCATTTTAAAGACTCGTATTGGCCAGTTATATAACACAAAAATATATACATAAATATGTGTAATGTTATTGTGTGTGTGTGTGTGTGTGTGTGTGTGTGTGTATGTGTGTGTGTGTGTGTGTGTGTATGTGCACACACACACACCTGCACATATGAGTATGCACTACCAGACTTGACAACTACACGGCAATGAAAGGAAGACGTAGAATATAAAAAAAAGTTGTTTCCAAAGGACTACACTAAGACAGTCTTTGGAGAATGGAGGAATTCTACCATTCTTAAACAATACAGTTTGAAAAATTAAACCTTACCATATTAGTTTGTCTATTCTGAACCAGAACAAAAACAAACTCAGCATGCACACGCACACACACATGCACATACACACATGTGTATTTATGTTTATTAAACAAAAAGTAAAGAATTCATCAGACCATGAAGAACTACTGTTGGTTAAGATTTACGACTAACTCTATAACTCTACCAGAAAGTTACTATTAGCAGACTGTATAAATAAATGACAGACAATATATATATAATAAATACAACTAACAAACAGTTGGTGGTTGCCACCAATTGTACAGACTTCTTTTAATAGCATCCATTAAAATCTAGAATTTCTTCCAGAAATGCTGAGAGAGGAGGGAGGCAACACTTGTGATAAAACTTTGGTAATTATGCTGAAGACCTTGTAGTTCATGCAAGTGCTACTAACAAGAACAAAAGAAAAAAAACAGCAGCAAGAAGAGAAAGAGAGAGAGAGAGAGAGAGAAAGGGGCTAATGCTAAAAAAAGAATAGACCATGCTGTTTCATTCTGGCTGTTTCTTCCTAGCATCCTCCTTCTCTCCGATGCAACATTAAACAATATTAAAGTTCTTCATTCCTCTGCTACAATTCTTAGAAAAATTTCTTTGAATAGTTTTCCTCCTGGAACCCACTTCCATATTTCTGCCAGCATATCTTTACCAAATTTTTGGTAACTCCAAACTGTATGAATGCCTTTAAACAATATTCCATCTTTCAGTATGCCAAAACTATCTTCTATTATAAAAATATAAATATCTTTCATACACCACAGAATTTTTTTTTTTTTTAGGGTCAGTATCTATCTTTAGTTTTAGAAAGTGAAACAGATAAAAGATCTAACAGAATATGTTCTGTGATGTGCTACATAACTTATTAATTATCGGATTATTTCTTTCAAAGCAATTAATAGCTGAGGTCACTGCTCCTCACAGGAATACTACAGCCATTGGGATCTACACCTTATCTGCTTTTAAAGCCCCAGCAGCACTAAGAAAATGCATTCAGAATTCTCAGCTGTAGTCACTTGCTTCAAGAAGCCTTGGAGACACAAACATCAAGTAAATTAATTAAATCAACCTCAGTACATGATGGAAGGGTGAAAGGTAAAATTGACTTCAACAGGATTTGAACTCCAAATGTAAAGGTTTGAATTAAATATCACTAGACGTTTTGCCTGATGTTCTAACAACTGTGCTAATCCACTGATTGTATGATAGCATATGTTGTTAACTCTTATGCTACTACATTTTATGACGAAATATACTGGATATATTTTCAAATTTTGAAAATAATCAAGAAGTTGAGGTTTCTAGGAAAATAACTATCTTTGTTTTGTTTTTATATCTGGTTTGCAAGATTCTTCATGTGAATTCGTGTGTTGAAGCAAATTTTGTTGTATCTGGGTAGAGTCATTTTGTCTTATTGCCTTATTATCTAACACACTCACTGGTGCAAAAGCAATGAAAATTTGGAAGAAAAAATATAAATAATAAATGAGTGGAAATCAAACTGGTGAGTGTGTTAGATAATAAGCAATTAATACAGTATGACTCTCTTCAGACACAACTAAGTTTGTTGTTGTTAAGCTGATGGTAAGAAGGTAACATAATAAAATTATGATGGACAGTTTTAATGTAAATATGAACTTTTTAACAGAGATAGATCTTTATCATAAAACTAGAGGCAATCTCTGACAAATTTTTATAAAACTGTTAACTCTCTGTTTTTACCTGTGTTAAGATCTTCAGATACTATGTTTGCCCTAATAGTTATTAGACATTGTAAATGATAGTTGCCAACTGTCTCAAAAAAATAAAATGAAATAATTAACATTGAGTTAAGACTAACTGACATACACTCTCAACTGTTTAATTATACACTTACAGTATTTCCTGCTGTTGCACTGCCAATAACCAATCTCTTGCCAACACCATCCCTGCCTGAAAATTACAGAAAAATAACTTGAACATTAACAATGGATAGATATGGTCAAAGAATACAAATGAAGTATCTAACTATTAAAAGAATGTACAAATTTTATTCCTCAGTTCAAGTATTCAAAAGTACCACAGAAACTTATATTTAGCCTTTTGTTACAGTTTGCTTCTATCAAGATTTTAATAGAAATTCTGACAAGGGGAGAAGAAAACACAATCTGAGTTACCTTCAGACTGAAAACCTGTTCTGAATGTTTCCAACAGAGTAGACTCTACTAAAGATACTTGGGGGCAAATAGTGGTGTTAAACTGAGCAACTGATTAACTATAACACCTAAGAACAGGTACAGTCATCTGATAGGCTTCCACACAGTTTCCATCAACCTAATTTTATTCACAAAGATTGGATCAACCAAAGGCTGTGGTAGAAGACTTGTCCAAGGCGCAGTCCTAGAATTACATGATTGCAAAGTGACTTCTTAACTACATGGTCGTATCTGTATCCAAATGTTATGCAAGTGTCTGAACGTGTAGAAACAAACAGGCAATTCAGAGTGAAAGAACACTGATTTATAAAGCAGTATTTGTAAGATTAAATTACTAGATGAATTATTTCAAGGATGTGAGATCAAATTGTTTTCTCTATTGAATTCTGTTCTTTAGCAAAACCTCATCATATTTCTTGCCTTAGTCAATATAACTGAAATCAAATACAACCCTGATTTCCTGATTTCACACTTGAGTGAATGGCGATAGGAAATACATCCAGTTGTAAAAACATTTGTTTGACAAATTGTTTGTAAACATTCAAACTAATGGAAACAAATTTATTTGTGCTGACATGAAAAATTAGATACCAAGAGGTTAAAGGCAGAACACATGAAAATGTCATGATTAACTTACTCATCACAGCATAGCCATCTTTGATTGAAGCCCGAAATGGAGGTACAGGTTCTTTGGCAAACACATCTTCTGCTAGATAATAACCAAGGCACTCTGTCAATAGAACAGATTAAAATATGCAATATGAAATGAAATTTTATGCAGAAAATATATCAAAATTAAGGCATGACACTAAATAATTTCCTAATGAAGAATGCATTCAAAAATATACTTTAATAGCCCCACTACAAAATCACTGATTAACAGAAGTTTAAAACAAAACCATATATCTCATTTACCAATAAACATCAAGAAAGAGCCTTCCCATCACATAAAAAAACAAAAAAAGCAAATGAAGAAAGTCATTCTACTTACCTGAGTACTTAAATTTAGCAGTCTCTGCAACAGGAGTTTCCGTCAAAACTATGTCTAAAGCAGACTCAACAGAAATCATTTTATATGATGATTGCCGGGCTCGGTTGGCCACATGGGTAGTATCAACATGGCCTGAGAAGAGAAAAAATGTAAAGGATATAGACAGAGTTTGGATTATTCATTTATTCATTTAATGTCTGTTTTTTGCCTAGCATGGATTCGATGGGGACTTATGTGAGGCAACATTTTATAGTATCATACCCTTCCTGTTGCCAATCCATACCAATTTGTCAAGTAAGGGATTATTTTCTTTTTATATCATTATTCTTCTAAATCACAGAGCAACTAGTTGTAATATTACCAAGAAATGTAAACATGGTATCACCATTTCATTAAGACAGAGGCAAGTGAAGACCTGATATGTTAACATTCATGCACACATGCATATACACACATATACAACAAGGTTCTATACAGTTTCTGATTCCTAATTCTATTCACAAGGTATTGCCAGCCAGGAGACTATATATATATATAATAAAAGATAAACCTAAGGTATCATGCAGTAGGCACCCTGGGCAAGTCTTTTCTACCACCAGAGATCAAGATCAATTATTATTTAAGTAAAGCAAAACTCATGTATTTTAAAAGATACATACATATACATACAAACACCCAATGAAGGCACATGGCTCAGTGGTTAGAGCATCAGGCTCACAATCATAAGGTAATAAGTTTGATTCCCAGACTGGGCTGTGTGTTGTGTTCTTGAGCAAGACACTTTATTTCACATTGGTCCAGTTTACTCATCTGTAAAAATGAGGTGCAATGTCAATGGTGCCAAGCTGTATTGGCCTTTGCTTTCCCCTTGGATAACATCAATGGTGTAGAAAGGGGAGGCTGGTATGCGTGGGCCACTGCTGGTCTTCCTTAAACAACCTTTCCCAGACTTGTGTTTCAGAGGGTAACTTTCTAGGTGCAATCCCATGATCATTCATGACCAAAGGGGATCTTTACCCTTATATATATTTGAACTCAGAACATAATAACAGATGAAACGCCACTAAGCATTTCACTGGTGTACTAATGATTCTGCTAGCTTACTGCCTTGACAACCACAACAGCAATAATAATGATACCAATAATAATAATCAGGCAGTGGCTCTCATGGCCTCTGGTCTTAACTGACTGAAACTGTTAAAATGTACAAGTTTTGTCTTGATGTAACAGATGGCTACAACAAATATTCTGCTCAGTACCACAGATTTGCTTGTCTGTTGCTTGACCTTTACCAGTTGAGCATATCTCTTAGTAGCTGACAATATGTGCATTTCTAATCAAGAGCAGGAGTAGTGAGGGAGCACTATATCCATGTGTTGAGAAGAATTCTTTGAGGTTTTAATAATTCACCCCTGGAAACATGGGGGTTTTGTTAATCATCCTTATACAACCCTTATTCAGGGACCTTTTGAGTGGGACTGGCTACTCAGCCTCAAGAAAATACTTACCTGCAAGGTCATGGACTGTTTATCTTGATATAAGGTCATCATGTTGCACACACATATGGTCGTGATGCATGTGCCTGATGTACCATTATTAGATGAGTAGTCATGATATATATATATATATATATATATTGGGTTTTGTATATTCGTACCCTACTGCCACTGTGATGGTGTGTGCTGTTCTCTCACTCAATAATAATAATAATAATAATAATAATAATAATAATAATAATTTCTAATGTAAACACACAGAAATTTGACGATAGAAAGCAGTCAGTTATATCAACCTGGTGCTTCACTGGTACCTTATTTTATTAATCCTGAAACACAAGGTCAAAACTCTGCACGATTTGAACTTAGAATGTAAAGGATCATAACAAAATACTACAAGGCATTTTATCTGACATTCCCACTAATGTTTCTGCTATCCACCGCCATAATAACAACAATAATAATAATGTTCATAAATTTAGACAAGTTTGTATTCTTTGGGGAGACAAGAATCCTGACGTTTTAAGCAAAACACATAAGGATATATTCTGAGTGCTACTGTAAACATCATCTCCCCAAGACATACAAACTTATTCATATGCCAGCTTTACTAAATGATTTTTTACCAACACAGACCACCTCTAGATTTTTCAGAGTCTGGTCTTATTTATTATTATTATTATTATTATTAGTAGTAGTAGTAGTAGTAGTAGTAGTAGTAGTAGTAGTAGTAGTAGTAGTAGTAGTAGTAGTAGTAGTAGTAGTAGTAGTAGTAGTAGTAGTAGTAGTAGTAGTAGTAATTTGCAGGTAATGATGATGATGACCATCTCTAACATGGGTACAAGGCCACAAATTTTAGTGGGGAGCTTAGTTAATTAAATCAAGTATTTAGAAGTAAATGAAATTTTAATAAAGACTGAAACTAGTTCTGTTGATGCCTCTTTTTCTGTCAAGAGAGTGAAGTTGTATAAAATGAATGTCCAGTACGTATCACAAAGTTTAATTTACACACCCACATTTCATGTTCCATTTTTATATAGTTTCTATGGGTGATGCCCATAGTGATTAATATCCAATCACATTACAGAGTGTATTAAGTGCATTTTAATGTGGCACAGACACAAAAGATGTTGCCACACCCCAGATAAAACTAAAGAGTCCACTCTACCCTTTGTTATCTACATTTATTCCCCGACTACAGAGTACAATAGATGAATTTATCATGGCACCAGTGCTAGAGATATTGCCTTGATTCTGACAGGACTGAACAGTCCTCTTTAGCCTATGTTGTCAAACTCATTCAAGGCAACATAATTAAAAGAGTGAATTGAAGAGAGAGTGATGAAAGAGAATGAACAAGAGTGAGAGAGTGAATATAGTGGGAAAAACAGAGACAGAAGAAAGAAGGTGATAGAGGCAGGAGAAATAGAAGAGAAAGTGATAGATAGTTACATTCCATCAACTTTAGTGTGCTTCCACATTCAATACTGTCTCTTGCACTTTTCTCCTATACATTCATGACCTACTCACAGCACTGGATTAACCATTAAGCAAAATAAGCACGTGCTTAGGGCATCAAGGGTAGGAGGGGGTCACCACAGAAATGGTAAATGGTTTATGGCACAAAAGAAACCACTTTAAACTTACTAAAATAATATTCGGGATGCCTTTATCTCTACTAAGTATAGATGCAGATGTGTTACCTAAGATTAACTTTGGAGGATCTGACCAAAGACTTTGCAATTCAAAAAAGTAGGAGGAAACTTTTAAAATATAAATGAAGTGGAAGTATACACAAATAAACATTATTTTCCCTTTACTGTTTCGTCTTGAAAAATAAAAAAAATCATTTTATGGTTTGCTATTGTTTATATTTTGAATTACATAATCTTTTATGGGGGCACCAAAATCTTTTAAGTGCTTAGAGCCTTGATTTGTCTTAATCTGGCCCTGCATACTCAGTCACCTCCAATCACACCTCCTATGGAGATATTACCTTTATTTCTTTCTAATCATCCACACCAAAGTGTCATTCACATGTATCAAAATGCCAATCCTATACAGAACCCACAAATGATGTACACATCAAGAGTGTCCTTCAGTTACATTATGACAATCGTGATTCTTTTAACAGTGCAAAGAGACAATCACTGCACAATCCAAGAATACATTATCACAATTTGATCACCACCAAACATAAAGAGCAAACAACTGGAACCCTCATAATCACTTCAAATGCTAGGTATCATTATCACAGGAATTTTCCTTGCAAACATACACCCTTAGTATAGTAAGGACTGAATCTCAAAAACTGCACTTTGTTTTCTAGAGCCAAAAATAGTTTAGCATCAACAACTAATAACTCTCTACATAATTTAATGAAAAGTACATTGGAGTACTGTTTCTATATTTTGGAGATTACTTCTGTTTTGTTTTACACCTCAACATCCTAACTCATATAATAGTTGTAAACAAGCAACACATTTATACAAGTAGTAACATCATTTCCAATCCTTTTTGAAAATACATCAGGCCATAGGGAAGTATTACTTTGCTCAGAAATAGGTGCAGGTTGCAACAAGAACTGCATCCAACCATGGGAAATTGGCTTAACGAATTCTATCTGGCCCATGCAAGCATGAAAAAGTGGATGTTAAAATGACAATGATGATTATGATAATGATGATGATGATGGTACAAATATATTAGCAGTACCTATTTCATAAAATCTTGAAAGGATGAAGAGCATAGACAATCTTGGTAGGATTTAAAGGCAAAATATAGGACAGATCTAAATTGTACATTTAATCTGATACATTCCTCTTACTGCTATTCCTCAAACTGAAAAAAAAAAGAAAAGACCTTTTTCCTTTGTATAATTTAAGGTCAAAATTTTGTCGGAAGAAGTGGGAGTATAGCTGACTGAATTAACAACAGTATATTACTGGTATTCATTTTATTATTTCTGGAGAGAGATGAAAAGCAAAGTCAACTCTCATTTGCTCTTACTCTTGAAACTCCATCACCAACTCTTTTACTGCAGAAATCAGATATCTCCACTCAAAATTTCATTACCCACAACTGTGGAAAGCTGTTTCAATCTTTTGTTGAGTAATGTCATTTTTTAAACTATTTTTTGTTGAGATGTCAAGTTTACTGAGGTAACACAACTTGCAGAAAATACTAATTCTAATATTTAGTAGGTATTCAACATCATTACAAGAATAAGCATGAAATTTAATTTTGCAGTTAAACAGTAAATAGTAATATTGGACAACAACCACAATGTGCAATGGTAACAACAACAATAATAAAGAGGAACAATATCAAACATCAACAATATTAAAAAATATATTATTGTAAAACATTGACTAACAGCAACAGTGTATGATAAACACTATTAGAGAACAAAAATACCAGACAATAATAACACTAAATAACAACAATATTGAACAGCAACATGGAATAGCAACAATATTGAACAGCAACATGGAATAGCAACAATATTTAACAACAGCAATATTGAGCAAAACCAACAATAACAAGAGCAGCATACTGAACAATCACAACAATCTTGAATAACACTAAATAATAACAGTGTACAACAACAATATAGAATAACAATATTGTACAATGATAATATTGATTTCAAATTTTGGTACAAGACCAGCAATTTCAGGAGAAGGGATAAGTCAATTACATTGACCTCAGTACTCAACTGGTACTTATTTTATCGACCTCAAAAGGATGAAAGGCAAAGTCGACCTTGGTGGAATCTGAACTCAGAATGTAAAGATGGACAAAATGCCGCTAAACATTTTACCTGGCATGTTGTATGATGATCATATTGAACAACAGTGACTCTGAACACAATCAATATTGAACAACAACAATACTGGACAACACTCAACAGCCAAAACAATATTGATTATAAACAATGGTATTAAACGATATTGACAAAACTGAACAGTAACTTTTTCATAACAACATTGAATAACAACAATACTGAACAATACTATTGTTAAAATAACAAGAATAATACTGATAACAAAAAATATTGTTCAATACAAACATGCAGCAATAACATTGATACTGAATAACATCAATGATAAACAACATTGAACAACAATAACAATACTGAACAACATGACTGTACAACAACAACAATACTGAACAATAACAAAAATATTGTTCAATACTAACATACAATAACAACAATACTAAACAACAATGCTAACAGCACTGAACAACAACAATAGTAATAATATTAGACCGAAACAAGATTGCATACTTTCATAGTGCAGCCCACCATAATACATAGGAGGAATTTCAATATGGTCATCCTGGTTTGGTCCTTGTGATGAATCATGATAGAGACGGTAATTCTGAGGAGGTGGTGTCTGATTAACACATAACTGTAACAAAATCAAAAGATAAAGTATGAGTGGAGGAGAGGGCAGACTGTACATAAAGAGTAGCTTTATGATGATGTAGTAAGATGATAAAACAGATGGCCTACTGAAATACTGGGATGATTAACAGTTTTAATAGAGGGTAAAACAACTAGAGCATGTAAAGGGAAAGATAAATGTAAATAATAAATTATAATGGATGACTCTAAAATGAGATGTGTATGTTTATGTATATATGAGGATGTAGGTGGATGCTTGAATTGTAACCAAGTCATGAGCCAAGAAATATATTCTAATACAGAATTAATCATCTTAAAGTAATATCAGCATATGCAAAATGATCTGTTACATATATCAAGGTGCTATGGGGTATAGAATTAAGGACTTTTACTCAAATTTCCTGATCGACCATAAACTCGGTTTCCTGATTTTCCAGCAAGCTGCTTTTCTGATCTACCTGAGACTGACTCCTTGATCTAATGAAAACAAGTCACCCATTTGTGTTCTCATCTTTGAAAACTTGTGCACTCTTGACTGTTTTCTTTATCATACAGACATGATTTTGCAAATTACATTATTTTCATTAGAATTTTATTTAGCGTATAACTACTATTTGTAATGTAAATTAATAACAAATACTCAAAATGCATTCTGACAGGCCCTATCAGTTGCATAGATCTGATAACATCTTAAGCAATTGCTATAGTGGATACCAAACTGATAGACTATTTATTGTAGGGTCTGGTCAGATTAGATCAGTATCAACTTAATGGAAGTAGTTTAGTAACAAGTCAACAATACTGATATAAGGTCCTACTCTCTAGAGAAAGAGTAGTGTCAGTCATTTTTATCTATCAATACTGCACAGAACTTTTCATTAGTATTACATTGACCAGGTTTTTGCCATTTTGCCACCCAAGAATAAAAAAAACAAAAAAGACAAGCCTTGTAAGCATGAGCATTTGTGGTGAGACATAAGCTATTATTTTCCCATACCCTTTCATACAAGGTGGCACAGTAGACTGATGTTTCATCACTTGAGATATTCATTTCTATTGTCTAGCTGTTGTTTTAACACATCAACAACAACAACAAACAACCAAAATACAACATTTAGCATGCATACAAAGATAAATACTATATCATCTAACAACAACATCACACTATGATATCATTATTTTGTATTGAGAATGTTGTTTGCTTTTTTTTCTAGGGGTCTTTTTTTCTTTTCAGTTACTTAAAGAAGACAAGGCAGGCAAGAGTATAGAGAATGTATGAAGACCAATATTAACGTTTTAAGTTTTTTTAAATATCAGTAATTGGTTGGAAACGAGACATAACAGAACATTAGATGCATGATGAGATAAACATTGCTGTTACTTCAATAAGCAAACACTAACATATTATTACTTGTGTGTGGGATACACACACACACACACACACACACACACACACACACACACACACACACACACACACACAACACACGAAGTGTATTTGAGTGCATCAGAGAAAGGTGGGAGGGATTCAGTTTTCCTAATTTGTGAAACATCACAAAGCAATCCATAACATTTCTTTTGCCCATAACCTAAATTTCAAGATACAAAAAGCTAAAAGAGATCATGATATGTCTAATCCATAATAATAAAAGCATAGCAGATGCTGATCATTACATGTCTATCAACAAAATAATTGTCAGAGAGAAAATGATTATGTTCTAAGAAGGAAAATGATATGCTAAATGATATTTAGCTAAATATCTGCTTCTTGGTGTTTCTGTAGATCAGGACTGAAGCTGCTGTTCAACTAATCAAACATAAATGCAAAATAGATCATCAGATATGTTACTATCAATGTGATCTCAGCATAACTGGGAAACTAGTAGTAGTGTTTTCTAACATTTTAAGGATCAAAAGTCAAGTTGTTGCAGCCAATGGTAAGCTTTTAGAACACTAAAAAAATTCTGAATAGGCTGCCCCAGGGAACATTTTGGAGAATAAAACTGTTTGCAAAATTTTTCTTAGATATATCCCCAATTATCAGAACAGCAAAGCTCTTTAACTATTTTGATAACACCAAAATAGCAAAGGCAATCACATGTCCTGATGATGTCAACAACCTACAGGAAAACCTTGCATTCATTTACAAGTGGGCTGATGAAAACAACATGAAATTCAATACAGACAAATAACAAATATTCCATTATCAATCCTCTAATACTTTGTAGACTTGATAAACAAAGAGGTTCCAATGGCAAACTCAGATTTATGTGACATCTGCAAATTATAAGTAATAACATATCATTTTTTGTATATATTAATAAGATAGCAATGTTCAAAGAATTAGCAGAATAGATTCAGAGATAATTTAGAACAACAGAACAAGTCAATTTGGTCTTCTAGAATATAATCATTCTCAGTCGTATGGGTTATTGCTCCCAGCTATGGCACTTCACAATATCAAGCTTACTGCTGGAGTAGAAATAATGAAATGATTTGAAAGTAGCTGCACTACAAAAGTATTAAGAATTTATTTCCTGCCTTAAAGAAGGGAAAATTAGCTGTAATTTATATCTGAATAATCTTAGAAGGAAATAATACCAACTGTGCAAATTGCTAGGTTGTGTACCACTGAACAGTGGCAAAAGTTCTTCACACTACATACTGGATTAGGACTAGATACTGTAATAGCTATAGTGTTTCAAAAGACCACAGCTCTGCAATTCCATCTCTCACTTCACAAAACATAGAGGATCTGCAGGGAGTAGATACCAACAAATTCAGACAACACTTAGAAATTCTACTGCATAAGATTCTGATGAATCATCAACAAGAGACATAGATGATGTCTGCAAATTCAAATTCCCTCATTCACTGACTGTAGAACAAAAGAGGATGGAGCAGCATCAAAGGTGGTGATCCAGTATGGCCACACAACCGTTTGGAACCAGTAAAAGAGTATAGAGACATTATGTATATGTATCCTCTATGCAGATTAGTCCAGAACAGTTGAGTTATGAAAGTGCTTACACACAAAATATACACTGTACAAAAACTTCTGTCCTAAAAGTTTGTCACATTCCAATTTTTAATAAGTTAACAGTTAATAATATTTTTAAAAATCTTTCTTTGAATTAATATACACACATACATATATATAAACCAAAGTCTTAATAAGTAGGAAGTATATATATATATATATATATATATATATATATATATATAAACCAAAGTCTTTGTTAAGTAGGGAGCTCCTACCTCTGCTGGCAACTAAGGGCCTCTTGCTCAGGATGAAATGTAGACTGTATGATGCATGCGTGTGAACTGTCATGCTACACAGCAGTGAAACATGGGCCATGAATGCTGAGGACATGTGTAGACTTGGAAAAAAATGAAGCTAGAAAAAAAATCAACTGGAAAGGTACATTCTGCACCAAAATGACTTTCCTTCCTTTACAAACATCGAGTTTTCATCTTTTGTAATGACTGGTACAAAATCTTTCTTCATGAGATTTTCTATCAGCATCGATGTCCTCGACAAAGACCGTTCAACATGGAAGGATGAGCCTAGTTACAGAAGTGGACTTGAAAAACTTGAGAAGACAGTTGTTGTGAATGATGTTGCAGAAAGAGGTGTCAAATTCATTCAGGATTACAATAACATTCTCACAAAAGATGAAATTGAGAAACAATTTGTTTTAAAGATTGTTACCGAAAACCGTAAAACATGCACAACCGACACTAAATCTTCTCTTATGCAAAAATAATGTTCAATATTCAGAGTCCAGTGTTCACATTATGCTTTTGATTCTATAGAAATTATTGTTGTAAATAAAAATGCATTTCTCTTATAGAAGTTGTGTGCTTTATTAAGAAAACCTAACATTTCTTAAGTTTTTCCTCTTTCAGGAATTTTTCAAATTAACTATTGGTAAATTGGATTTAGAACGTTTTTAAACATCTGTTGGGGTTGCCTGGATGTGCCTACATGAATTTTTCTAAGAAGAAATAAGAAAATGGTCGAGAAAGGGAACAGTATATCGCTTTTGAACAGAATTAATTATTGCGTATACTATGTTTCAACTTCATGGTGTTTGAGGGTCACCTAGCAGTTGTCCGATTAAGCTGAGATTTTGAACACCCCATTTTGCTGTTTATTGGAACAGAATTAAGGGGTAGGAGCAGCAAAATTTTAACTTTCAGGAAATTACCTATTACTAAGAGCCACTCTAATGTATATACATGTGTATGTGAGTATACATATATACATACATATATATGTCAGTGTGTGTGTGTGTGTGTGTGTATATACAGACATACTCATATATTTTATATACAAATCCATGTATACTAGGAGTGTTTCTGTGTGCACAAGCTTTTTTTTTTCCAAGATATGAATGAATTTTGATGAACTGCAAAAGACCACATCCTTCATATTTCTCTTGACCTAAATTTAAGGGACAAAATGATCAACACATATGTGTGTGTGTGTGTGCACGCATGTATCTGGGTTCGGTTAGAGAAATATGCATGTGTAAGCAAGTGTGCAATTGTATACACAGCCAAATATATATACAACTTCTTTATATGTATATAAAAATATGTGTATATGTGAATACGTATATATCCTGAGGCTTGGTAATACCAAGAAATCTATAGCTTTATCAAACCTTGAAGTAAAACTTACAACATGCCTAACAGTTTCTCGTCTAGTTCCTGAAACAAATTAATCACCAGCCAGCTGTTATTCTCCTCCAATTCATTTTACTGTTGATCCTGTTACTGTTGTTGTAATTTATAATCGTCACTGATGTTTTTACTTTTGTTGCTGTTCTTGTTGTTATTGTTCATGGCTGTTTTTACAACTGTGGGAGTGGATGTAGAAGAAGGTGGAGGTGCAGTTGGCATTATAATATTTATCCTTAAATAAGATTCTCTATGTCATCACCTTAATGTTTATTTATTATTTCAGGATTCGTTTGTTATTACAATCATTATTTTGTCTTCATAATTTACTTGTAACAACTACATCAATAAGAACAATGTATGACAACATCAACAACATGGTTTTGTATCCCATCACATAGTTACATTCTGAGCATGTACCTCCTGCTACAACAACAGCATTAGACAACAATTTAGTTGGCAAAATAAATTTATATCAAATCTTAGACACTGATCAATAACATATTTCATTTAGAAGTGTAGGTGAGGGGTTTAACAGCACCTGCTCATCAGTGGGATCCTTTAGCAGAGTCCAATCTGTTGCAAATATTCAGAACAGACACCTGATTCCCTCAATGTTCAAGGTATCTATTTTTAACATCAGATGTTCGTTTTGGTCATTGACCATATCAATCTCACCATTCTGATATGGCCGTCACAAGGCCTCATTCTTATGGTGTAGCAGTTTCTGTACCTGAATGACTCTGAGGGCTATGCTAGAGGTGGGCCAGCTACCAGTAGGGCTTCCCATGTTGGACAGGTCAATGAGTAGAGGCTAGACTAATATGAATCACCTCTTCTCAATGGTAAAAGTAGGTTTCGACAGGGCCAACACCCCTATCTAGACCTAGAAAAAAGCAAAGTTACAGAAGTATTGATGACAATTCAAAGTCAACAAGTCCTGGGAGAAGAAAGCCTTTCTTTAGAGAACCTTTGTCAGGATAGTGAGGCAGAGCCAAAAAAGCAGGGATCCAACTGGAGAGAAACAGGAAAGACAGCCCAAAGTCAAGAACAGAAGTGAAAGGTCATTGATGGTTTATGTTCCTGAGGGAAGGAAGTGCTTAACTGAACTGACTGATACTGAAAGGGCCTGTACAGGCAATCAACACTGTTCCAGCTCCCATAATGAATTTATTAACCCAACATACCCCACCAAACAAATTCTAGAAGAGACATTCCTGAGCTTTTCATGTCTCTATATCCTTGCTATTTTGCATCACCAACTGTTATGCCAGAGTAGTTTTATTCCTCCAGCCATACCCTCTTACACCATGTTCTCAATGAAGTGTCTTCTAGGACAGATGCACATACACAGAGAACAGAGTATACATGTAAAAGAAATATGGAGAGAGAGTAACAAACCCAGAGTGGGCTGTATAATATGAGAAGGTATAACTTCTCAGTTATGACAATTTCAATATAAAGTTGAAATCTGAAGGAAAACAACAGTCAAGTAAATAAACATCCATTATTTGGTTGATTACTTCAGGAATCAATTCAGGAAAGATGCTAAACAAAGCCAATTCTAACAGGACTTGAGCTTAGAACATGAAAGGATGTAACTAAATACCACAAAGCAGTATTTTGTGTACAGTATCATTCTTACATTGCATACAGTATCATTCTTATATTGCATACAGTATCCTTCTTATATTGCATACAGTATCATTAAGAAGAACCATATGCAGATGGAGACATTATTAAATATGGTGGAATTCATTAAAATAGAATCAGCTTTTAAAAAGGAAACCCTTAAGTTATTTTTACAAGCAAATGACTACAACAATAAAAGTTACTAATTACATACATAATCAGATGCAGTCACAAATATATACACACAGACTTAATCACAAATATATACACACAGGCTCAATCACAAATATATACACACAGGCTCAACCACATGTGCACAGAAAATATGCAATTACTGTCAATATGCACACCTACGCATATTTACAAACGCTTACAGAAAGAAAAGAAATTAATTAAATTAAAATTGGTAAGATTATGGTCCTTCCCACCTCTTCTTTTCCTTTCTTTGCAATTTATTATCTTAGATCTATTACATAGCTCCTCATAACAAATCTATTGTCTTTATCCTAAGGATATAAATAAAAAGTAAATCTGTTATGTACATCCTCATTAAGCAACAGTGCAATAATAGATGCTATGACCAAAACTGGATCATGAAATGACAGTATTGCCACCAACATAATCATAAACTTCTATCACAGTTGTGGGACTCATAACTAAATATTCAACAACCATGCACCTACAGTATACTGAATAAAACTCTTATCACATATCTATTACATTGAAAAGGTGGCATTCCAATAACTAGGCTTCTTCAGATTCTATTCAGCTCTAAGCAGTCATTTGCTATCTACAAGTCATAAATGTGAGTTATATTTGAGTTTTACATGCAGTAACTGTTATACATAGACAGCATTGACATTTGATGCCAGTCTTCCATGCTGGCATGGGTTAGCCAATTTGCAAGCAGAGAGCTGCACCAAGCTCCATTGTCTGCTTTGGCATGGTTTCAATGGCTGGATGTCCTTCCTAACACCAACCACTTTATAGAGCACTCTGAGTGACTGTAATATGTCACCAGCACTGGTGCTTTTTACAGGGTGCCAGTGGGGTTGCCAAATAACTTGCAATACTGATATGAAGACCTCTAAGTTGGGAGAGGGAGTGGTAGCACAGGAAGTGGCATCATGCAGGGCAAGAGGTTAGAGTATGATAGAAGGACAGAGATAGGTGTCTTATTATAGAGAAGATATTTGGCTACCCCAGTAGGAAAAGAGAAGAGAGGAAGGAGGGTTGGAGTTAGAGAAAAAGATAGAGAGAGGCAGTCTGAGTGTGTGTGAGAGGGAGAAACGTAGTGTTGGAGATACATAGGAACCAACCCACATGTAACAGTGGAGGTGAGGATAAGTGGTACAGAAGGGCAGAGGGGAGTGTTCCATAGGAGTGAGAAGGGAGATGTTTTGAGATGGAGAAGAGGTGACTGTAGCAAGTAATGGTGAGCAAAATTGGAGTGTCTGGTGGGGGGGTATGGTAGATAGATATGTGAGGGTATGGAGAGTGTGTGGATAGGCACATGCACATGAGAGACAGGGGAGGGACCTATAGTGAGTAGTGATCATGGGTGGTGGGTTAGGGGCTAATGTTGGGGAGATGGGTTGCAGGGACATTTTGACAGAAGACAGACTCTGTGTGTGTGTGTGTGTGTGAGAGTGTGAGAGTGTGAGAGTGTGTGTGTGTGTGTGTGTGTGTGTGTGTGTGTGTGTGTGTGTGTGTGTGTGTGTGTGTGTGTGTGTGTGTGTTTTCAAGGTGATCGTGGCCAGCCACAATTTGACTTAGCTTCACATGTCTTAAGCACAACAAATCACCAGAAGTCTCAGTCTCTTGTCTTTTATTCTATGAGGCTCAACATCTGAAGATTATTTCTCACCACTACATCCCACATCTTTCTGAGTCTACTTCTTCCACAGGTTCCCTTCACATTAAGGATTGGCACTTCCTTGTGCTGATGTCTTCATCCATATGCATCATATGATCATACCAGTGCAGTTTTTTCTCTTGCACACAACATCTGATGGTTCTTATACCCAATTTTACCCTTAAAACACTTACACTCTGTCATACATGCACACTGACATTGCACATCCAGCAGTATGTGTTGGCTTCATTTTTTTCAAGCCTTTGCATGTCCTCTGCAGTCACAGCTCACGTTTCACTGCCATGTAGTATAGCAGCCCCAAACACAGGCAGAACTATAATCAAAAATATAAAAGTCATAAACAGCCTGTCCTTCTCTTGGGCATTGCATGTAAAGGTCTAACATTACCTGATGTATTTCTCTTCTCAAGATGGTAGATTGTAATCTTGTAATTTGAGAGCGACACCCCCTGGCGAGAATGGACTGGACCACTACATATAAAGAGTAGCAGTCTGAGTAAGTAAGGTATTTCGTGCTAGTTCTACAGTTCATGTGCTGATAGTTCAAAGTTGGGGTTCAAGTTGGATTGTTGGTTCTTAAAAGATTGTAGTTATGTTCCGTGTGGTTACTGCCATTTGTTTCGATTATATTGTTATTACACTGTTGCAGTGTATTCATTTATCCATAAGGATAAAACATTTGGTGACGAGGATGAGATATAGTCAAATTGAAAGGGAGGCCCAAGCAATTATTTTTGCAGTTAAAAATTTCACAGGTTTCTGCATGGCAAAAGTTTTTTTTATTGCAGACAGACCATAGACCATTGCTGTCGATTTATGGGTCTAAAAAAGGGTTACCAACTCATACTGCAAACTGCTTGCAAAGTTGGGGTGTAATATTACTAAATTATAATTTCAAAATGCAATACATTCCATTGAAAAAATCAGTCATGTGGACTGCCTTCCGAGATTAATTCCAAAAAATATGGAACCACTAGAAGGGACTGTTATAGCCGCACTGCAGGCAGAAAGTGAAATTAATAGCACTACGATGAATGTTATCCAAGAACTACCAGTGACAGCACAGGATATAAGAATGAAAGCTGTAGGTGATGAGTATATTACAAAAATAAAAGAAGATTTAAAAAATAAACAGAGTAAAAATTCAGATGCCAGTAGTTTTTCAATTTGCGACAACATTCTGAGGTATGCCCAAAGAGTGGTGGTTCCAACTACATAACAAAAAGGTGTATTGCAACAATTTCACAGCAGACATCCAGGATTGGTAAGGATGAAGGCTCTGAAAAGGAGTTACGTCTATTGGCCATCTATGGACCAAGATATCAAAAACTCGGTGAGAACGTGCCAAGGTTGCACGCTTACGGCCAAAACCCTGCTGGTAAAATATCAATCATGGCCAGAGACAGAGAACCCATGGTCTAAGTTACACACTGACTATGCTGGACTGGTAAATGGCACTTACTACCTAATCGTAGTAGATAGCTGTACTAAGTGGCTGGAGGTTTGCAGGTGCTATAGACCAACCACTAAAACAACTATAAAGTTGAAATAGTTGTATGCTGTCAACTTAATGTGACAGTCCCCTGAAGGGAATAATACTACTGTTGGTTAAACCTAGGAAGCTGCACTGCTAACTAACAGTAGTATTATTCCCTTCAGGGGACTGTCACATTAAGTTGGCAGCATACAACTACTTCATTGTATCACTACTGCATAAATCTCTCTGAGAGATTTAGAAATGTACTATTTCTAAACTATAAAGTTCTTATATGAATTGCTTGCATGATACGGTGTCCCTGACATGCTACTTTCATACAATGGAACGCAGTTCTTTGGGTATGAATTCAAGAACTTCTGTAAAAGACATGTGATAAAGCATATTTTCACTCCACTCTACCACCTGAGGGCAAAGGGGCACGTAGAAAGATTTGTAGACACCTTTAAGAGGGCATTAAGAAAAGTGAAGAATGAATTAAGTAACGATGAAGCACTTGAAGTAACGATGAAGTAACGATGAATTTCTTAAGAATATACAGAGTGACCCCACCCCTAATCCAAGTACAAATTCAGGGAAGCCTCCCACAGAATTGATGTTCGTAAGAAGGATAAAATCCATTGTTGATAAGCTATTACCAGAGAAAAAAAGATGCAAAGGAAATACAAAAGAGCCAATGAAATACATCAAGATAGGTGATAAAGTGCATTCCGAAACCTGTAAAACCTATAAAAATGGTAAAGAAGGCAGGGAAGATGGCCTTGTTACCAGAAAAATTGGAAGTATGATGTAGCTAATTAAAGTGTCACACAGTGAACATCAGAGACATAAACCAACTAAGGAAGAGGCATATCCAAGATCAGGAAGAAATTCTCAAGGAATTATTGTGAAATATTCGATGCACTGGTATCAAAAGTAATAGAGTCCTGTAGAACCAGCATGAGAAAAAGAAAGCAGACCAAACACCTTGGGATAATGCCCAAGTGAAAGAATATAAATAAAAAATTTCTTTATTCCTGTGAAACATGAAATCTCAAAAGGGTAGATGTTGTGCGAGAGTACAATGTCCCTGGCGAGAATGGACTGGACAACTACATGTGAATAGTAGCAGTCTGAGTAAGTGAAGTAGTTCATGCTAGTTCCACAGTTCAAGTGCTGATAGTTCAAAGCTGGAGTTCAAAGTTCACAGTTTGAGTTAGCCTGTTGGATTGTTGGTTCTTAAAAGATCGTTGTTACGTTCCATCAGGTTACTACCATTTGTTTTAATTATATTGTTATTACACTGTTGCAGTGTATTTGTTTATCTATAAGAATATAACAGAGCAAGATATGGCTGCTGCTATATGTAGCAGGTTGAGTAAACTTTATAGGTTCCTACACTGACTTCACATGATATAGATACTTAAAGGAGACACTTGTTTAACTGTGTGTGTCAGTATGATACACAGCTGCACCAGTAACCAGAAAAAACATAATGATATATGAGTATGCTGTCACATTTGAAGATGGAAGAGACACATCTATGATATAACACATTAGTGGTATACAGTCAAATCAACATGTGGAAAAAATTATATCAGTATAACAATCCCATGAGTGGATAGAAGAGTTACATCAATAGAATATATAGTCACACTAACATAGTATAGAATATAGTCACATCAATGGAGGAAATAGGTACCTCAGTATCATTTAGTCATATCAGCTAATGGGGCAAGTATACTATACTGTAATACCAACAGATAGAATACACATTATAATATGATACAAAATGACTCAATATGGATAAACCAGAATACAGGGAGGAGAGAAAGTATTTGTTTATGAATAAGCATGTATGTGTGTGTATGAAGAATTTAAGGGAACAATATGAAAGTTTTGGTAACTTATGAATGTAACAGTAACATTACATGTAGAGGTGTTCCAAAAAAATATACAGGTCCAGACATGGCTATGTAGTAAGAAGTTTGCTTCCCAATCATATGGTTTCAGACTCAGTCCCACTGTGTGGCATCGTGGGCAAGTGTCTTCTACTATAGCCACAGGCCGATCAAAGCCTTTTGAGTGGATTTGGTAGATGGAAACTGAAAGAAGCCCATTGTGTGTGTGTGTATATATATATATATATATATATATATATATATATATATATATGTATGTATGTGTGTTTGTGTTTGTCCTCCTGCCATCACTTGACAATTGATGCTAGTTTGTTTATGTCCCCATAACTTAGCAGTTCTGCAAAAGAGACCAATAGAATATGTACCAGGCTTACAAAGAATAGGTTCTGAGGCCGATTTTTTCGACTAAAACTCCAGCATGATTTCAGTCAAATAACCGAAGCAAGTAAAAGAATAAAAGACCACCATTGTTATTCATTACCATCTCCCTCTAAATCTTTCTCAACATAATCATGGGAGTCATTATCACAGAATTGTAACTGGTTCAAAGCTTATCACCAGAATTGTGTTGCATTGTGCCTCTAGCCAATGCATTCATCTGTCATTATATGCTGAATAGGTACAGCTCGTAACTTTATCAAAGAAAGGAAATTGGTATCATTAATGAATACTTTGGCTCGTTGAAGCACTGAGTTGCTATCCTATCTCAGGACTCAGTTCAAAGAACCTAACACACCACAGTGTACTTCAGTTATTTGAATCACTTCTTCAATAGAGTAAAATACATTCAACAAGTCTCAATCAATCAATCAATGGCCACCATTACAGCTGCTGTCATTGGAGGCAACATCTGTGTTGTCATCATCATTATAATCACAAGCATAGCTGAGAGGTTAAGAATCTCATTTTACAACCACAATGTCTCAGGTTCAGTCCCACTATGTTGCACTTTGGGCAAGTGTCTTCTATCATAGGGCTGACCTATACTTTGTGAGAGGATTTGAAAGATGAAACCTTTGTGGAAACCCATCATACATCATGTACGTGTGTGTGTGTGTGTGTGTGTGTGTACATGTGCCTGTGTGTATGCGCATGTGTGTGTGTTTTGGGGTCTGTGTTTGTTCCTGCCACCATTGCTTGACAATCTGTGTATACTTGTTTATATTCCTGTAACTTAGCATCTCAGCAAAAGAGATCAACAGAATGAATACCAGACTTAAAAAATAAGACTGGGGTTGATTTGTTGGACTAAAGCTCTAAATGGTGGTGCCCCAGCATGGTCACAATTCAATGAGTGAAACAAGTAAATGATAAAAGATACACTGGGACACCAACATACATTGCCAAGTATTTATCT
>NC_068984.1:42103190-42112535 GCF_001194135.2 Octopus bimaculoides | reverse complement strand
TGGGAAGAGCCGTTTTAACGATGCGTCCTACCCAGCTCTTCGAAACGCCGGTGTTAAAACGGGGGTAGCTGATGAAGAAGAATGTTCTCTATGTGGCTTGTGTGTTTTCTCGTCTACGTTTTGTTTGCAATGTCCTGTACCCAGATATGCACCTATACATACAGGTGGATGTCGGTATGCACATACCTGTACGTATATATGCATATACTCATTTACTGTTTGTTTATATATATATATATATATATATATATATATATATGTATGTATGTCTGTGTTTGTACCTCTTCCCACCACTTGACAACCGATGTTGGTGTGTTTATGACCCTGTAACTTAGCAGTTTGGCAAAAGAGATCAATAGAATAAGTACCAGGCTTAAAAAAAAAAAAAAACTGGGGTCAATACATTCAACAATAAATTCTTCAAGGTAGTGCCCCAGTATAGCCACAGTCTAATGACTGAAACAAGTAAAAGATAAAAATATATATTAATATATAAATGATGGACTTAATTCAGTTTTCATCTACCAAATCTACTCACAAGGCTTTAGCTGATCCGAGGCTATAGTAGAAGACACTTGCCCAAGGTATCACACAGTGGGACTGAGCCCGCAAACATGTGGTTGCAAAGCAAGACATTTTGTAAAACCTTTCTAAATGTTGTTTAGCCCCAGGTGGCCTTGATCCAACAAATCTACAATCAAAGATATTCTAACCATAACCAGCCAGTTGAATAGTCAGACACAAGGTATTTAAAGCTACATTATCTATCTTGTATATCTTTCCCTTTTTAAGACAGTAGGGTGCAATTTGAAGGAGATTTGGCTTCTATTTCTTGTGAGTTGAGCAACTACACAGACACCCACTCATTAGCTCATTTCTAATTAATTATTTCCAGATGGTTTTACACCAGACAACTTTTACCCAAAATACTTAGTAAGGAATTAGTTGACAACATACTATTTAATGGGATGACCAAAGTTAACAAAGCTTTTGAATAGTAAAATACATAACATACATACACATACATATATGTACACACACACACACACACATACACACACACACAACCAGAGTTAAAGTTTCATTCAATTAACAAAGAACAAAAAGAAATAAACAGCAGTGTGAAAAAAATATGATAAAGAGAATGACAGACAAAGAGAGCAGGAGACAGAGAGAATGAGAGATAGGAGAAGAGAGAAAGAAAAAGAATAAGAAAAGGGTAGAGAAAGAAAAAGACACACTGACAGAGATACATAAAGAGGAGGAGGGAATAAAGAGGAGATATGAAGGACAAGAAGTAGAGAAAGAATTTTAATGACAAATCTCCTCTCTTCTCCTTCAAATGTTTTTTTCAGCCATCCTTCCTCCCGACGCCCACCCATCATTCCACTTTGCCATTCCACACCACTTCCCGCCTTCTGTAACCTATTACTCTAAACTCCTCCAACATCTCAGCTGTTACTCTACCTCTCACTCTCTCTCCCTTCCTCCCACTCTCTCATACTTTCTGTCTGCAAGAAACGACACTAAGTCAACAATATTAAGTTGGCCACTTCAGCTAATTCATTAAAGAAATTTCTCAAAGAAATTAACCAGAGTTTCACAGGATAGTGATAGATTCTTTAAGCAAGGTTCCTTGTAGTTTAGATGACAAAAATAAATTAATCACCAACTAGCAAACAGTAACCACTTCATATCCGTTCACACCTCCCAGTGCACATACACACACACACACACTTTGATAATGGCATTGTTTAAATTTTCTTTCAGCATTAATTTCTATTAATTTCAAACAATCAGTGGCTAGATGGGGAGGAAGCACTGCCTTCTTCTTCTTCTTCTTCTTCATCATCATCTCATTGTCATCTGCTGATGCTGCCCACTTTCCACACTGGTATGGGTTAGACAGATCATCACAGTCATTTCTTCTTCAAAGCTACTGCTCATATCTGTTGTTTGACTTGCTTTTTATGGCTGGATGCTATACCTATTGCCAACTACTTTACAGAGTGTAATGGGTGCATTTTCTCATGACACAATACTAGAGACATTAAAAAGTCCTTGGAGACACAGTATTAAAGGAGTTTCACAACCCTACACTTTCTCTGCTTTTCAATAATTTGAAGTATGTACAGAGTGCATTTTCCCCACCACCAACACTAAAGCAGCTGATTCACTCACCACCGACCACATAGGGAGCATGACAATACAGGGTGGAAGTCCACTGCAGCACCAGCACACGAAGTGGAGATGTCTTCACATACCAAAATCACAGATCAGATGAAGAATTTCTCAAACTTCTAAGTGCAAATTTTTGAAGAAACTATACTTTCAGATATTACACGTAATCCAGCAATGACCGTAAATTCCCCTAGTAATGCATAAACAATATTTCAGAAGAGTGGAGTGACTTGTTTTATACCATTTGTTTAGGGAGATTTCACATATATTTCTAACTGATTGAACAGGCAACTCCTGTTTGAATTTAGAGAACCAATATCAAACAGGGATAAACATGCTTTGTTTTTGTCAATCTTGTGAATGCTTCAAAATTATTTCAACAATTTGTTTTTTATTTCATTAATGTTTAAAGGAAAAAGGTGAGTAGGTGGCTTGATCTAAGTTATTTCACTTTATATTTCAATCTTTCTTATAACAATTTAAAAGTTACTTCAATATCATTTGTTTCAATGTTTCCTATAAATGCGTAAGAAAAAGGTTGTGGAGATCTGTACCAATCATGGAGGGAGGGTGGATTTATTCAAGTAAAAAGAGGAAGAGTAAAAAAAAAAATGAGAATTGTCAACTGTTACATGAAAGAAAATCTGTTCAGTATCAAACAAAACAAGACTAGTACCAACCTAGTTGTTATTACTAGGAGGTTGAGCAATTCGCAGATTCACAGTCTTTTTCTTGAATACAAAAGTGGTGCATGCTCAGTTATAGTGATTAAATCAATACAGCAAATCATATTGATTTAATCATAATGTATTTAGGCAATATAATCCAAGAGAGATGGTCAGCAACTGATAACCAGGGTCCCAGTTTTTCATTATTGATAGTATAAGGTTATTGGATTTTCATATAAGCTCTAAGCATTTTAACTAAGTAGTTACAACAACATCAGTTTCTTTCCTTCACTCATGAAAGCAGTTATTATGTAACCCTTGTGTTACACACTTTGTACAATAATTTTACACATTCAATGCAACAAAGTTTTAAAGACCGGATATGTAAAATAAACAAAATCTAAATTACAAACAACAGTTATATAACATAGTAACACTTAATTAAAATACATATAGTTATGTAATATACACTACTAAGGTAACTTTAGCTTAATTAATAAGTTATGAATAAAGCCACTAAAATTGCAGAAAGCTTGTTGGGCAATAGCAATATCGTAATAATAACTGAGTACGTCAGTGAAATTTAATGGTTTTTGAAGCAGTGAACCAGTTTGATTACTTCCAATTCATAAAATACTTTGTAATTATATTCACATTGATGTCAATGTTGCTCTCCAGCAATAAGGTGGCATTAACCTATGTTGACTGTTAGCCACATATGCCACTGAACATTTATCTACATGTGGCTGTTTCTCAACCTACCCCCTCCCCCCACTCTCTTCATTTCTCTTATGAAAATGTAAAATCCATTAAGAATTGTTTATTTTGTTCCTCTCACTTGAAACAGTATTACCAACTTGGCTGTGTAGGCATGACTGTGGTTAAGAAGTACACTTTACAATCATGTGGTATCAGGTTTAATCCTACAGAATAACACCTTGGACAAGTGTTTTCTACCAGTGAATCAGACTGATGAATGCCTTCACAGTAGAGTTTGCTACACAAAATGTATATGGATGTCCAGACATTTGTCTCACTGCATGACAGCTTGGGCAAGTGTCGTCTACTATAACCATGGTCTGACAAGGCATTGCAAGCTGATTTGGTAGATGGAGACTTCAAAAAGTCCATTAAGTTTATTTCAATAGATCCTTGTTGTTCACAGAAGGATAGCCTGCACTCTTCTCAAGAACCTTATATTGCCAGACAACTCAATCCATCGTCATTTCCTCCATGAAGCTCAAGGTTTTGAGATTGGTCTTCACCACTTCATCCTATGCCTTCCTGGATGGATCTTCCTCTTCCACAGGTACCATCCACTTTCAGTGACTGGCACATCATCATACAGCTGTTTTCATTCATATACATTAAATGTCCAAACCAACATAGTCTTCTCTCTTACATGCTGCATTTGATTCCTCTTACACTCCACTTTTCTCTCCACACATTTACACTTTGTTATACATGCACACTGATGTTACACATCTAACAGAGCATACTGCCTTCATTGGAATGAAGTGTTTAGGACCGATCTCAGGATGTTGGGACTCATGGAGGAAATAACAATGGATCAAGATGTCTGGGGGTATAAAGGTTCTTGAGAAAACCCACCCAGATCAGTGAAACTGAGTTCTAGAAGCACTGAGTTGTTCCACCCACATGTAACAATAAAACTTTCCACATACCCTATCCCAACAAACTAAACTTTTCTCTCCCTCACATTTCCTCTCTCGTGCACTATACTTATTTCTCACACCCCAATCCTGTCCTTATGATCATACTCACTGTATCATTGCTATCCCAGTCCCCCACCCTATCTAAATACCCAGTTTTCACCAGTCACTGCACTACTCTTGGCCCTTACGCTTCTTTGGCAATACTTCATCACTTATATTATGACCTCCATATCTTGAGGTTATGCCCTGGTACTTGCCTCCATCTAACTCTCCTTTCCTTTACTCTACCATCCCATTTATACTCTGATCCCTGTTCCTCGTGAGTATGCGCTGGCATTTCACCACCATCTCTCTCCTGCTATCTCTTGCAGTCTCCTACTCTCTCTCTTTGACTCTTCCCCCAGGCTGGATAGCCATGTATCTCCTTTACAGCAACATACCTGTTTCTACATTATTTACATTTGATGGATATTTGTCCTTATCTTGTTTGTTGTTAACAACAATGTTTCGGCTGATATACCCTCCAGCCTTCATCAGGTGTCTTGGAGAAATTTCAAACCTGGGTTTTCAGTCCTAAAGTATTTTTTGATGCTGTTATTATTATTATTATTCAGGTCACTGCCTGGAATTGAACTTGGAATCTTGAGGTTAGCAGCCTGCGTTCTTAACCACAATGCCATATGGCATAGTGGTTAAGAGTGTGGGCATATGCCGTAGTGGTTAAGAGCTGCACATCTTGTCACTCATTTTAACTTTTGTGTGATATATTTTGAATATATACACACATATTGACTACTAAAAAGTGTTATGAATTTCAAATAGTAGTAATATTAATTTAAAATTCTAAATAGAGCATTAATAAGCAGTAATAAGTTTGCTTCAATAGAGTCTCATAGTCTACACTTTTCTAATCCTATTTCTCCAATGTGGACTCAACAGAAGGACCAGCTATCCTAGTTGACAATAGTATAATAATAAGCTAATAAAGCATATGAAGACAGGGAAAGTTCCTGATCCATTTGGAATTACCACTGAAATGCTTAAAATATCTGGCAGAGTAGGATACAATCTAGTCACCTGTATAGTTAATCTGGTTGCACAGGAAGGTGTCATACCCAATAATTGATATACCAGCGTTGTAGTTAGCTGTTATAAGGGTAAAGGAAATGCCTTAGATAGAAGAAATTTAAGAGGTATCAAACTGCTGGACCAGGACATGAAAATTAAGGAGAGTTATAACCCAATTAACTTTAATTAGGAACAGAATTAGTCAAGATGAGATGCAGTTTGGTTTTGTGCTGGAATGAAGTACCACTGATGTAGTTTGCATAATAAGACAACTGCAGAAGAAGTATTCAGCTAAAAGTAAGCTATTGTAGTTGGCGTTCATATGTGCCAACGATGCTTTCAGGTGATAGAGAAGAAATGGGAGTTAAGGGATGAAATGTAGGTGGAAATGGTTGAAATGGCAGAGAGGATAGAGGTGGGAGTGGGGAAGATCCCCTCATAGATAAGCATTACTAAGGTGGATTTAGGATATCAATTCTACTGTGGCAGGTGGATCTTCTTGAGTACAGTAAAGTGCCAGATATCTTAGTCCTTTGTCATCTCCTTTGTAAGGCTTATTATCTTGAGATCAGTCTTCAATGTCTTTCTGGGTCTCTCTCTTCCACAAGTTCCATCTACTTAAGAAATTAGCACTTATTTATGCATCTGTCCTCATCCATACATAACATGATCATACAAGATGTATCCATGCCCTCCACAGGCCTTGTGAGAAAGATAAGGTTAATGAGGCCAATGTAACACTTGTATAACTGTAAGTTGACAACTTTAGGAAAAACATAGGCAGAAAAGGAATTCCAGTGAGTGACATTCTGGAAGGAGGACTACTTAGAGTGGTTATTACAAAACTTTCTGGTGTAATATAGGTTATGAGAGGAGGAAAATTAAGTAGGAAGAGTGGGCTTTGTTGAGGCACAAACCAACCAAATATGAGGAGGCTATTGTAGTAGCCCTGGACTGGGCTGTGTGTTGTTTTCATGAGCAAGACACTTATTTCACATTGTTCCACTTCACTCAGCTGTAGAAATGAGTTATGACACCACTGGTGCCAAGCTGTATCAGCCATTGCCTTTCCTTTGGATAACAACAGTGGCATGGAGAGGGGAGGCTGGTATGCATGGGTGACTGCTGGTCTTCCATAAATAACCTTGCCCAGACTTGTGCCTTGGAGGGGAAGTTTCTAGGTGCAATCCCATGGTCATTCATGACCAAAGGTGGTCTTTACCATTTTTTTACCCTATTGTAGTAGCAATTGAAATTGCAGATTAAGGAGAAAGCAAGATCACTAAAAGAGGACTAAATCTCACTTAAAATGGAATGCTAGCCTATTCTGGATTACATTCTCAAATAATTCTACATGATGAAGTTCAACTAATTGTGGACCAAACATATTTCTCAAATATACCAAAATACCTGCAGTATATTTGAAATCAGAATCTGGGAGGTAATAATCCAAAACTTTTATCCACTCAACTATGTATTCACATGCAACTAGATGTGGACCAAACATATTTCTTAAATATACCAAAATGTCTGCAGTAGATTTGAAATCAGAATCTGGGAGGTAATAATCATCCACTCAACTATGTATTCACATGCATACATACACACATATCTTCGTTTTTATGCATTGTGTATGCATGTACATTACATTACACACACACACACACACACACAAACACCCAAGATATTTAATACTTCCTGCACAGTTCGAGTATTTCCTTTACATATAGCTTGCACCCTACATATATGCTCATGCAACCATATCTGACACAGCCTTATTAAAAAGCAACAACTCTTTGATTTATTTGCTTCTATTTGCTCTACCTCAAGTATTAGACACTGTGTCTACCAGAGCAGCCCTGCTTTCATTCGTTTAACTTCCCTAATTTTTTTTTTTTATTCACTTACATATTTATTTGTAGTTTTGTTTCAATTTTTATTCTTAATGTTTTATGTTACAAGTTCAAGTCCCCATGACAAAACACGGCTGCACTTACTTATTTGACTTGTGAACACTAACATAATTGTGACAGATCTATTACAGGTCACTTAGAGAGAATTAAAGAATCTCAAGGATGTGTCAGATTTTTGCTTAATGGTTCTGTTGAAAGTATTCTTCTTTTCTGGGGTTTTTTTTTGTTTTTTCTTTAATCCCTATCCAACCCTGACTGAGCAGATCTATGATCAAACACATTCCAGCTGTGACTAATCTCTCTCTTTTACTCTTTTACTTGTTTCAGTCATTTGACTGTGGCCATGCTGGAACACCGCCTTTAGTCGAGCAAATCGACCGCAGGACTTATTCTTTGGAAGCCTAGTACTTATTCTATCGGTCTCTTTTGCCGAACTGCTAAGTGATGGGGACGTAAACACACCAGCATCGGTTGACAAGCGATGTTGTGGGGACAAACATATACACACACACACACATATATATATATACATATACACATATATATGACAAGCTTCTTTCAGTTTCTGTCTACCAAATCCACTCACAAGGCTTTGGTCGGCCCGAGTCTATAGTAGAAGACACTTGCCCAAGATGCTACACAGTGGGACTGAACCCAGAACCATGTGGTTGGTAAGCAAGCTACTTACCACACAGCCACTCCTGCGCCTATTTCATTTATCTAAAACTACATTATACAGCATGTCCTTTTTAATAATGGTTATGAGAAATTTAAAGAGATTTGGCTGTTATTTCTAGCTGGTCAGATGACCATAGGGAAGTTTTTGTTTTTAGGGAATGGTAGGGCTCTTCTACTGTAGCAATTGATTAGTTATCCTTATTCTATAATGCAGCAAATATACTGCCAAATCTTAGTAATCAACACTCAGGATTCTTTTGTCATCATTCTTAGGATATCTCTGGTTTACACTATTTCAAAAGGTTTGAAGCATAAAAATAGGTAACTTAATGAACTGGTTAGTTCCCAGTAGTAACAATTGTGTCACTATTGTGATGTCCTAAGATTCGGAACTTAAAACAACTATTTAATAGGTTGAATAATTTAAACCTTATTAGCTTTCAACATCAGTTTTTGTTATGTAGTGACATTTTGAGCAGTTCAGTCCCTAATGGGCTTCAGCTACCCCATTTCAACAAACAAACACACACACACACACACAGAAGATATATATATATATATATATATATATATATATATATGTAAATACAAATGATATGTGAGCATATGCATATATACATACATATATGTACATACCTACATCTACATGTATATATTGATGCATATCCAGGTACAGGATGTCAAAAAAACGTGGACAAAAAAAGGAATGAGAACATAAACAAAGCACAAAAAACAAACTTTTTTTACGGACAACAGAATGAACATATAGGAAAACAGACAAGCCACATATGGAACTTTTCCTTCATCAGCTACCTCTATTCTAAACTAGGCGTTTTGAAGATGAGGCAGAACGCACTCTTAGAATAGCTCTTCCCGCGAAGCAAATTAAGTGAAACCTGCTATATATATATATATATATAAGGTACAGTCTTACTTGCAAAAAGTATACATGCATATATATGGCTACACTCTCTGAGTGGTTGGCGTTAGGAAGGGTATCCAGCTGTAGAAACTATGCCAAATCAGACTGGAGCCTGGTGTTGCCATCCGGTTTCACCAGTCCTCAGTCAAATCGTCCAACCCATGCTAGCATGGAAAGCGGACGTTAAACGATGATGATGATGATGATGACGATGATATATATATATATATATATATATA
>NC_068984.1:42092046-42103068 GCF_001194135.2 Octopus bimaculoides | reverse complement strand
AGGAAAAAAACAAAACCAAAACAGATTATAGAACCTGGTATGGTCCTTTGCCTTCGCCAGTTCTTGTCAAGCTGTCCAACCCATGCCAGCATGGGAAATGGATGTTAAATGATGAGATGGCTGTGTGATAAGTTTTCCAAAAACATGGTTCTGAGTTCAGTTCCATTGTGTGGTACCTTGGGAAAAGTGTCTTCTACAATAGCCTTGGGCTGACCAAAACCTTGCAAGTGGATTTGATTGACAGAAACTGAGACACACTCACTGTGTGTGTGTGTGTGTGTGTGTGTGTGTGCGTGCATGCATGCGTGCATTATTGTTTCCTTGCCTCAACATTGCATAATTGTTTCAAACAAGTGTCACTGTCATGCAAGTGGTGTGCTTCATTTCCAATATTCTGTGAAAATATGTCTCACCTGGAAACAGGTATCTTACTTGGGAGCAAATGAGAGCTGGCAATAGGAAGGGCATCTGGCCAGAGAAAATCCACCTCAATTTGTGAACATGGGAAGTGGACATAATGATGATGATGATATATATACTGTACCATAGAATATGGAGATTTTAGTCAACACTATATAAGCACCATGGACAGATAAGCTTACAAGCAGCTTAGATAAGCTAGCAAATGGCTTACAAAAGAACTTCATGTAGCAGTGGATCAACAACAGCTGAATGGGGGAAAAAAAGTAGCAATTACTAGAAGAAAAGGAATTTCTAATAGAGTGGCTCTTAGCAGATTAGTGCTGTTTGTAAATAGAACAGTAATGATTATAAAAATGATTTAACATCAGGTTTTGTATTTTTTTGTTTACATAACACTTTGAACATTATAACTTATGATCAGATACAGTAGCAAGGCAATCATATGGTTCTCATATGTAAAATTATTCATGTTGGGACTGACTTTATGATGTTTTGCTGTCAAGAAGATAATGATCAAATGGTATGATCAAATGCTGTCAAAAAGATAATGATCAAATGGTATGATCAAATGCTGTCAAGAAGATAATGATCAAATGGTATGATCAAATGCTGTCAAGAAGATAATGATCAAATGGTACACTTTCCAAATGAGAATGAGTATTCCTGAACTCAATCATGATATGAATAACAAAAATTGTAGTTGCACACACACATACACATACATAAACAAACAAGACATACTGATTTCGAATTTTGGCACAAAGCCAGCAATTTCAGGGGAGGGGTTAAGTTGATCACCAGCAGATATTTTGATGGCTACTTTCCTATGCTGGCATGGGTCAGACAGATTTCATTGAGGCATATTTTCTGCAACCAGATGTCTTTCCTGTCACTAATCTTCTCTTGTTTCAAAACAAGACCAGACATATTTTTATGGGAGATTGGAAATGAATAACTAAATAATGGTCATTTATAACTATCACATTGACATTAAAAGAAGACAGAAATGCATTCACATGTATACACATATACACACATACACTTGACAACTGATGTTGGTGTATTTATGTTCCAATAACTTAGCGGTTTGGCAAACGAGCCTGAGAGAATAAGTACTAGGCTTACAAAGAATAAGACTTAAGGTCAATTCGTTCGATTAAAGGTGGTGCTCCAGCATGGCCACAATCAAATGACTTACCGACCACATAGTTTCAAGTTCAGTTCCACAACATGACATCTTGTACTTTTAGTACTTGTAAGTGGATTTGATAGATAGGCACGTAGATAGATAGATAGATAGATAGATAGATAGATAGATAGATAGATAGATAGATAGATAGATAGGCACGTAGATAGATAGATAGATAGAGAGAGAGAGAGAGAGAGAGAGAGAGAGAGAGAGAGAGAGAGAAACTGAAAAAAGCCTATTGTGTGTGTATTTGTGTATGTTTACATATGTACTTCTCCAAAACTATCAGCTACAGGTGGTGGCGTTGCTGTAATTTACCCCCATCAACAAGTCACACACAGGCTTTGCGCCTTCAAAAATATGTGGAACAAAATATTCATTTTGTTATTCAAAGTAAGAATTAACAAGAGGAACGTCGGACGACAGTAAAACAATGACTTGATAAGATATTCATGTAACCCATACTAACATGGAAAAATGAGTATAAAATGAATTAGAGGAAAAGTTGTGACAATGACTGTAAACATCAACAAAAGGACTAAGAGGAAAATAACTCAATTTCAGGAGAGATTTTGTTTTCTAATTGCAAAGGCTATCTTAGTCAAATGAAGTTTTTTTCATTTCACTATATTACATACCTAACACACTGTATGAGTATTCAAATACAGAATACTCCTTTGAGCTATTTTCCCTTCAGCCTATTGTTAATGTGTTTACTTATAAAAAAGTAGTAATCACCATAGTGTGACTATTAGTTCACATTGATTAAATGTACAAGTTGGACTCAGTTTTCAGTTATAATCGCATCAGTAACTGCCTTTAGAAAAGCATGAATGCCACTACAATCCACTTCACCTAACTTAAAGGCTCAGGTTTCATGCCTATGCCAGAAACCATTATTTTGTCATAAGGTATGTATAAAACAATTTTCTGTTTACACAACAACATATTTCTGGTTTGTACCCTTGTTCTCATATTTTTTTTTAATTCAGTCCTTTCTTTTTTACTCTCTTCTATGCACATATACACAAGGTATATTATCTCTCTTCTTTTTTTTTTATCTGTTTTTTCATCTAACATCTGTCGTACATTGTGGAGTGAGAAAAGATGACGTATGGGAAGACACATATTTATAATTCATATCCACCAAATGTAAAAAAAACATTTTTCTCTGGTATATTACATACATATAAATGAATGTATGTGTATATACATGCATACACACATGCGCACACACAAGAAACAAATATGTAAGACTGAAAAGTACAAACTTAACACCCAAATTATAGTAATTATCGTTTATTGTTGTTATTGTTGTTGTTGTTGCAGTTTTTTTTTTTTTTCGTTGCTTTTTATTTTCTGCAACAAAACAGAAACATCAGACAGATAGGAGTCAGCAAATAATGTTTCATGTTGTTATTATTCTTCGCTTTCCATAATTTGCATGCCGAAAAGACATCAGTAACTGGCATTATTAAATATGAATATGAACATGCTTCAGTGTATTTGAATGAAGAAATATGGAATTATAATATTACCTTCACCATCATAATTATCTGTTTGATTACAGTTAATGATGAGTTAACTGCAATCAGTTAAGTGCCTGTATTCAGTTCACAATGAATACAGGCACTTTATGGAATATTAACAAAAGAAATAAGGTAAAGAACTGCCAGTGTTCATAGACTGGCAAATAAAAAGTTCAACAAGCCTTACATACTCCTGTTATGAAGACAAGTGAACTGGTTATTCTCAGTTCCAAATTTGTGACATTGTGCCAATATTAGAAATTAATATATGCAGGAGACAGTTATTTTGTCCCTAATTATTTCGTTCTATAAACTTTTCAATATTTTTTTTTTCAAATGCTATTTCACATCTTTTTGACTAAACAGTGGAGTAGATGATATTTGATTCATTACGGAAGCTGACCAGCTGAACAGCCCTTCAGCTGTTCAGCTTCTGTCAAACCATCCAATCCATGCCAGCATGGAAAATGGATATTAACTGATGATGATGATGATGACTGTATATTCACAAGAAGATATGAAGTATGGCCCAAGATATAAACTGTCTTCTTCAGGACCAAGAAATACCTCACTCAAGCAAGCTCTTTACAAAAATATTCCATGTTAAAGTACAGCATATATATCTGAGATGGGGGAATCTACAAAATGCATACAAAAATAGCTACCCATTTTATTATTATTATTATTTTACTTTTTTTTTTTGTTTAATCTAAACTGGTTCCACAATAGTTTAGTCCTTTCTGTATTGCTTTTAGGACCATAAAATAGATTAAGTTTATGTATTTATTTTGCAAGATTTCTGATTGTGAAAATGTATGCTAAAACAGATATTGTTATACGAGGGAAAGGTCATCTTTTGCCAATTAAACATACAGACTATTTATTTGACCTTCACTTCAGTTTTATTAGTATTATAGTTTTTTTTAGGTTACTTGCCCATTAAAGGTCTTTCATCACACATCCTGTGGCCTCTTCAACAACTCTTTATCCCATGTGTCTCCTCTTGCCCTGCTTATTTCATTTGGGAATAATTAGGAACAAGATGGAATAGACAGCAAGAAGTAACACAAGAGACAGTCACTGAAGAGGTCACAGAATGTGTGATAAAAGAATTTTGATGGACAAGAAAACTAAAAAAATATATATATATAATACTAATAAAATTAAAGTGAATAAACTGTGCATGTGTTCAATTAGCAAAAGATAACCCTCCCTAAGTATAACAATACACAAAATAGCTTTTATTCTTCAAAACCTACAATGTCATTTTCACCTTTGCTTCTTCAATCAATCTCACTGCCTTTCATCTCACAATGCAAGGGATCAGTGTGATAAGACGCAGCAATCCCAGAAATAAGATATAAACTGAACCACAAAAGAAACGTTGAACACATACTAAATAAAAACTGGTTAATTAACAGATTGCCATAGCATTGATTGAACAGTGCTAATTAAGAAACTGTTCTTTCCTAATGATAAAATGTCATTTCCCCCCCAAAACATGTTTGACATCATATGGTGTCACGAGATGACAGAGTGTCCAAGATCCAAAGAGATGAACTCAATATCTTATGTAGCCACCATCAGCATTGATTACCACCAGGCATCTTCTGTACATTGAATGCACCAAACGATTGATGAAAGCTAAGGGGACAGCAGCCCACACACTGTTAAAACTTGCAGTGAGTTGTGCAGCACTTGTCAGCATTGGACGATGTCATTTAGCCCACTTTGGATTTCATCCCACTGGTGCTCTATGGGGTTCAAAGTCCAGACTTAGGGCAGGCCATGGCAGTGTCTGAATGTTGTGCTGTTGGAGGATGTCTGTTGTCAACGTGGCAGTATGGGCATGAGTGTTGTCATGTTGGAACGTGATTCTGATGATGGACAAAGTATAACACAATGTGATGTAGTGAGCAGAAGTTACTTTATCATCCCAGCCTTGGCCGATGTTTTGGCAGACCAGTAGTCCAAGTTTCTAGTTGAATGCAATCCCACCTCATACCATGATGCTCTGTCCTCCCCATGAGTCTCTCTCCCCCACACAGCCATCAGCATGGCATTCACCCCTTCTTCTCTAAACCCTAGCTCAGCCATCTGCCACAGAAATGCAATATTGACTTTCATCAGAGAAGACTACAGTCCTCCACTGCTGATATCATTAGTTCTGATATTTTTGAGCCCACTGCAGACACGCCCATTGATGATGATCTTCTGTGAGGATGGGGCTCCTAGCCAGACATCGAGAAGACAGATTGAAAGATCTCAGCTGGCAACGAACTGTCTCTGCACAACAGAAACTGTGAGTACTTAAGGTCTGCCTAGCTAATTTCGTTGCCTTCTGGAATTAAATGCTGTTAGTGCAGGTGGCAATCTTGACATACCGTTGTAACCCTCGGTCAGCCACTGCATGGATGATCATCTGTGCTGTTTGTGGCATTGTGTCATTCCCCCAGTCGCTCAATTGTCTGGATGCTGCAGTTCAAGTCATAAGCAATGTCCCATGGATGTTGACCAGCATGGAGACATCCAATGGTTTGCTCCTTCTGATTTTGTGTCAGTCTTGGCATGCTTGCAGCAATCAGGAAACGAATGACAGTCTAGTAAATTTGGGAGCCTTTTATACCCAATGAGTCAACGTTTTGTACATACATCATGCTTTTCATAAAGATGCATTTGTGAGTAGAACTATGTTCAGGAAAAGTGAGCAAGTTTGAACCCTACATACAATCCTTGTGCTTTTAAAAGAGAGTGCCGTTGTGGGTCAGTGACATCTTCCTGATGTCAAATTACCTAGAAATGTGATAAAATCCATATAATCTCAATATTGTGTGTGAAACAATCTGTTACAGCACAATGTTTTTTTTTTTTTTGTGGTTCAGTATGTTTGAAACCTAATGGACGTAACTAATTTATAGAGAGGAACTTCTTGCACCAGACAGACAAAGGCTTTTAAGTACATTAATATTAGATTTTTTACAAAGTTTTCAAGAGTAGCCAATTAAAAGTAACAAATAGAAAGAAAAACCATGCATCATGAAATGTGAGTCCTTATATTTTTGCATATTAGTTTCATTATTATTTTTAATTAATTAATTTATTTATTTTTGTTTTTATTTAAGAGTAATTTGCTAACAGAGACTACTTTTAGTGTGTTCAAATTGCAGAGTTTTAGTTTAATACCTGTTAACCAATACAAACTTAAAACTTCCGATAGTTTTGAAATGGCACTGGGATCCTGAACTCTCAACAAATCTTCTTCAGTTGCAAAATTATTTAGAAAAACAAATATTTGCTGAAGTCAGCAGGAAACCTTTCTCTGTTAGAGTATCCTCATTCGTTTTTCTCAATGATTTATTGCCATCTGGTAAAACTGTAACCACGCTGAACAAATTTTTGCTAAGTTATTTTTCTTCATTTATTTTCATCAAAATCACATATTATCTGGAACCATTCAACAAATTATTGCCAAGTTATAGTTATTCATCTATTTTCATCAAAACCTCATTATCTTGAACCAGTCAACAAATCATTGCCTAAATCTCAAAATCTAATTTCATTCATGCTTAATCCAGGATTATCATTCATTCTAATGTCAAAGCTTCAGTATTATCAAAATCACTAACACTAACATGTACATAATGTCAGAAACTGCTACAACACAATATTTCACATGCCCATATGGTCACTCATAATCTTTCTCTCTCTAGTCATTTTAGTTGACCACATACAATATGTATTGTTGTTTCAAATAAAAATATTTTCTATAGCTATAAAACAAACTATGATGAGAAAATATGCAGAAGTGATGGAGAGAATGAAAACAATATTCTAAACTAAACCTACCAAGAACACAATTTCAGTCAATGACACAACCACTACTTCCTAAAATAGTCACATTTCTTTAATTAAAAGGAAATGTATTCCATGTAAAAGTTCAGTACATATTTATTCAGCCATAGCAGAATTGATACTTGAAAGAATATGGCACCAAACCATTAAACATTTAGCATTTAAATCAGCCTTATGTAACCCAAACTTTGTACCAGTTTTTTTTGGTCAAATCGGCCAGATTCAGTCTCTCACACCTACTCTACAATGTTTCCCTCTCCTGTCAGACTTTTGGAATTGATATAGTTAATGTTCAGTTTGAATTCCTGCAGGTGAAATTCTTTACAGAAGAGAGATGCAGTTCTTGGGAACATCTTATAACCAGGTCTGATATAGTAAAACAAAGTAAAGCTGATTGCGATTGCTGTTGTTTAGTACCAAGTTAGCCCTGATCAGACAGGCGTTCCACTTATGACCACCCTATCATTTTTGCTAAATTAGTGTATCTGCAACTAGATTATGCAAAGTGTCTATTAGGGTGTGGTTTGAGAGAGATTTGGTCATTCTTTTTAGCAGGTTGAGCAACCATCTAGAAACTCCCATATTGGCAGTAAAAATGTGAAATAGGTGCACTGAACTCATTTCAGCAGGTGCATAATACGCTAGCATGATGCAGTAAGGACTATTGCAGTAACATTTTGGTCCCCTTTCCCATAGATTCTGAGTAAAAATAAATGCCTAACACTCAAGTTATGAACCCTTAGAGATGATGGAAGATAGTTAATGTTGGCATGGTATGAACTAAGAACACAGAGGGTTGGCACTACATAACTAGATACCAGAAAACTGTTTAATCTAAAGTGCTGCTGTTTCTGCCATCCTATCATGTAACTTCCACCAGCATTCCCACCCTTTTCTTTAATAATGATAAACAAATAAATTAAATAAATGGGTCTGCTTTGAGAAGATTTCAAAAATGAATATTTCAGTTTTTTTGGGGTTCTTTTTTGTTTTTTTTGTAGGTTAATCTAACTCCCTGAATAATTAAGGAGTATAAAGCATTAGATTTACTTGTTGATAACTTAAAATTTAATGTCATCTCTCTTACACACACACACAGATTCACCAATTACACCATCAGTCATTAAAAAGAGAATCTTACCACTACCCACCACCCATCATCATATTTGTTTGTAAGATTTTTTTGATTTTTTTGTAACCAAAATTAGGTTATTTCCGTAAAGAAAAAAATTCCCATCTAAGAATACAAAGAGTGGGTGGGAGAATTTTTGCTGCTTTTTCCTTTTTTGTCTTCTGTTTTTTTTTTCTGTGAATTAATATTATTGAACTGTGTCCAATTTCTAGGTTCGTTGAAGATGAAGGAATGTAATAAAATAGTTGTTTTCTGTCTAGGTTATATTTTTTCAGTCTTTTGCCTTTTTTGTCGTTTTTTTTTTTTTTATCTTTGTGTTTTTAATTTTTCATTTGTTTTAGTTGGTATCAAAAACATCCAAAATAAATATATATATATATAAAGAAAAAAATACAGTGGCAATTTGTCTTCAGATTTAGACAGAAAATGTAACTTAGTTCATCTTGATGTGAGAAAATGTGTGTGTGTGTGTGTGAAAAACAAAAATTTTTAAAAGGCAATGTATGTGTATGTGGGTGCCTGTATATATAGTCTTATATCTTTGTATTTATATTTGTTGGCAATGGTGAATCCCTGGAACTATTGAGTTGTCGGGTCACCATTGAAGACTTCATCTTGTTATAGCAAGTCTGGAGCAAGCCTGCCTGATGAAACCCATCCCTCTCCAAGCAATAGTCATATTGGCCACAGCACTGCAAGTTGATGAACCACCCATCAATTTCACATCAGTACTACTATTGCTGTAAATCTATCTTGTTTTTCTGTTACAGCCACATGGACTGAACTCATGGGAGTTAAATATATTGGATATGGACACAGCTAAGTGTCAGACAACAAGCTGCTGACCATCTGTCTGGTAATCCAACACTTTATCAGCTACATATGATTATCAAAATCTATTAGTAGAAATGCACAAACGTGAATGAGTAAGGTGCTTAGATTGAACACAAATGAACACAGTTGGATGTGTCAAATACTGCTGCGGTGGTGGGTGTTATCTATATGATGTAAATGTAGTAGTTTATTCCTACACTGATCTTCAGTTCCAGATGTATCAAATTTCAACCAGTAGACTGGCAGCACTGATTAGATATACCACCCTGGTGTATTATCTCTTATGTCAGCAAAGACTAAAAAGCTCAGATTACAAAACTGAATTGCAGTAAGGTACTCTGCTATAACTTGAGGAGTACCTGGAGCTTCATTGGAGTATTTCACTGAAGTACTGAAATATGGTACCTAATTTTCAGAAGAGATGCCATAGGTGCAGGTATGGCTGAGTAGATATGGAGTTTACATTGGTAATCATGTAGTTATGTGTCCTATCTTACTGCAAAGCACCTTGGAGAAGTATCTTTAACTGCAGCCTGAAGTCAACCAATGCCTTGCGAATGGAACAGGTAGACTGAAACTTAGTGAAAGTCCATCATATGTATACATAAATATATATATGTACAGACATGGCTACAGGTATAGGCATGGCTGTGGTTAAGAAGCTTGTTCCCAACCTTGTGATCTTGGGTTCAATCCCTTTGTGTGGCACATTGGATATGTGTGTCTTCTACTGTAGATCCAGGCTGAACAACGCCTTGTCAATGGATCTGTTGGACAAAACTGGAACAAGTTGTGTGTGTGTGCATGTGCGTGTGTCTGTGTCCGTGCATGCACAGGCGCTTGTGTGTCTTGTCTTGACATAATGTACAGGTTGTGAATGAACATTAACATCGTAGAAGTTATACAATTTATTTCCAGTCTTCCATGGAAAACATGTCTGGCCATGGGGGAATATTATCTTGCTTGGAAACAGATTAAAAGTTGGCAACAGGAAGAGCATCCAGTCATTGACATGCTGCTTCAGCAAATTTTATCTGAACCATGCAAACATGGAAAAGTGAACATTAAATAATGATGATAATGATATACCTGTATCTACCTGTCTTTCCTTTCTTATTTCTTTATTCTTACCTTGCTATTGCTTTCACTATCAGCTATTTTCACTTAATAACCAACTACCTTTTTTCTTTATATTTATGTTCCCATTCACAAACTCTTGAAACTTTTATCTTCTCGTATTTCATAATCTTCAATCCCTATACTCCTTTATATTCCCCTACATGTACCATGGGGGTATACTCTGAGACCCTGTCACCACCATCTTTATCTCTCTTTCCAGCTTTGCTCCACTCATATGATGCAGGGTCACTTTGTATCTTGCTTGGAACAATAAACTTGTTCTGACCCTTCTCCCATATTTGAACCTCTCAACATCTACCATTCATCCACTCAGTCAACATGCTTCTTTAGCTTTGCAAGGTACACAGCAGGTGCCATGTATAAAGCACCCAATATACTCTGTAAAGTGGTTGGCATTAGGAAAGCCATAGAATGCATGCTAAACTGGAAACACTGGAACAAGACTTGGTCCTCTGACCTACTGAATCCACTCCAGTCATCCAACCAAAGCCAGCATGGAAAGCAAGCATGAAATGATATATTAGGTAAGCAAAAAAGTAATGTATTTTCAAGCAAATAGCTTGGTGTCATACCACAAACAGTTTGCAAACTATTAAAAGGTGTCAATATAAAGTTAATGACCAAATGTTAATGCGGACATGTGTTGTGTGTGCAAGGGAAAATATATATAACTGCATATCCTGAGGGTGTGAGTGTTCTGAAACACCAAAGATGGTTTAACAAATTCAAAAACAGCGGTTTCATTCTTCTGGATGAGTATCAATCAGGAAGACTAACAGCTCTCAATAATGATACAATGAAAACAGCTATTGAAGAAGATTCATACCTAAGTATCAAGGAACTTTGGTCCACTGCACAGTTTCGGATAGCTTACACTGGGCACATCTTATGGAGTTTCTACCCACGCCTTTGCTACAGATATA
>NC_068984.1:42090522-42091904 GCF_001194135.2 Octopus bimaculoides | reverse complement strand
TATATATATATATATATATATTATACACACACACACACACTCACATATATATATATATATATATAAACAATTTTAGTGTTGGATTATTTTGAACTGCAGAGATTTGGAGAATTAACAGTTAGTGAATTAAGGCTGTGATAACAATTAACTGATTCTATCAAATATGCCAGCATTAATCTCCAAAACACTACCTGGTATGTTATGTACTATTGTTCTTGTCATTGTTGCTTATGTCACAGTTTGTTAGTGTCATTTTTGTGCAGGGTGTACAAAGAATATTTAAAATTTGTTTACAATATACAGTTTCTAAATTTAGGGGTTTCTTATGACAAAAAACATTCATCCTAAATAGCATGCTGTCAACTAAAATTAATGCTGAAAATACAAAAGGGAACAGTTTTCCTTTTTAATTTTTGGATTATTGTTGTTGTTGTTACTGTTGTACTCAAATGAAAATGGGAAGAATGTGTATCTATGAGTGTAGGATGGAGAAGAATGATTAGTGACTCAATGAAACAGAGATGTAGTTTTTGTTTCATTTTGTTGTTGTAAAGAGAACATTTCAGAAATTTGAAGAGTGAAAAAGAGATAGACAGAGAATGAGATAACCAGACAGACAGACAGACAGACAGAGGAAGGAATGGGTGAATGAACAGACAGACTGACAAACTAAAACAGCAAGACAAAAGAGTTGGAAATAGTAGCTCTGAGTATGAAATGAATGGATCATTTAAACTTAAAAATACTGAAGTGTTTTTGGTAATGGCAAAATAAACTGATGGAGACCACCAAAGGATAATACCCAAAGGACAAGAGACAGTTGGCAAACATTAGGTTGGCTGTTCAAGTAACTCTTTCTATAATTTCATAAATCATTTACAATTTTTTCTTCTTTTTTAAAATTATTTTTATAACTCTACATCTAATTTCTGATTGGAATTGCAAACGTTTTTACAGAGAGGAGTGCTTTTTAACTCTAACTTCTCAATGATATAGTAGAAATGATATCCGTTTTCAATCAGAACTGATTGCACTTTCCACATACATTTTGTAAAAATAAGAGACACGTATTTTAAGCCCTAGGTCACTCACCATATTTTCTGGCATACAAGTTGAAATTTTCATACCAAAATTAAAAGCCAAAGCAGGTACATCATCTTCTACACCAAGATAACTTTAAAGAACCAAAAATTTAATGTGAAATGCAGCAAATTTTAAAAGGATAGTGACGATGTTTGAATGCTCATGCTACATTTACACTATATACTATATAGAACATTTCTGTACTATAGAACGATATCACAAGCCAACAATATTACAAAGTGGCATATATATATATATATATATATATATATATATATATATATATATATATATATATA
>NC_068984.1:42077237-42089940 GCF_001194135.2 Octopus bimaculoides | reverse complement strand
ATATATATACATATACAGGGTGTCCATAAAATTCTTTTTACAATTTAAAAAAATTATTGCAAAGGCAATTGATAAGATATCTTAATCAGACTTGTTCTATTGTACTCAGTGGTTTTCAAAGTTTTTAATCACAATGCATTTTTGTGTGTCAGGCATCTTGCAGATTAAAGAGGCATTTTTTTTTAATGAACCCCCTAAGAAATGGCTACTCCTCAAGAGTAGGCGCAATGGGTATCATGGTTTATTGAGACAAAATCAGATACGCAGACTCAATGAAACTACAGAACAGAGTACGTCCGTTAATTCGTGCACAGCACAAGAAATTTATGGAGATAAGGACACTGTTAGATAGAAAGAGGAGTGGGCAACCAAGAACATCCGAGGAAAACATTGATCATGTAAGAGAAACTTTTCTCGTTCTCCCACGAAGTCCATCCATACTGCTTTTAGACAGTTAGAGCCACCACTTTTAAACAGTTCATAAGATCCTACATACGAACCTGTGATTGTACATTTACAAAGTGCAACTCCTACAGGCAATTGAGCCAAATGATAAACCAAGACGAAGAGAGTTGGCAGTTCACATGCTACAACTAATTTCTGAAGATGAAACATTCCTCAAGCGAGTTTGTTTTAGTGATAAGGTAACCTTTCATTTTTCAGGGAAACTGAACAAACACAATGTGAGAATCTCGGGATCAGAACACCCCCACGTGACTAGAGAAGTTTAGTGAGATAGCCCCAAAGTGAACTTCTCTTGTGCTGGTGCCATCATAAAATGTATTCAGTACACCTCGTAAAGTGATTGGCAAACAAGTAGAGACAATATAGGATCAAGAGAAATGCTTTAGATCTGTCAAAGACATGACAACCTCTTTAGTACTGGTACCACGATAAAATGTATCAACTATACTCTATAAAGTGATTGGTGATTGGAAAAACATCCAGCCATAAGAACCAAGCTGAAATAGAACATACAAGTGAGATTTTGTCCTCTGACCCATTCGGAGGGTAGTAATTCCTAATGAAAGTAGATATGAACAGCGACATCTAACTCGCACCAGCATTGAAAAAGTACATAAAATGAAAATGTTGTGTGAGCATGTGTTTGTGCTCACATATATTGTATACAATGAAAAAATGAGATTATGGATGGCCAGGGACAAAGTAATGAAGATTAACCTGACCTAACGAGCCCAAAATACTGTGTTGGAGAAGATCCACTCAATCAATGCAGGAATGGACAAACATACGAAAACGATCGTGATGATTGAGATTCAGGTGTAAAATATATTTGAGTGTCTCCCAACCATTGTGTTCAAATTAATTCTTCCTCTACCAATTTCCCCTCTCTCTTCATTACTTACTCATTTATTACTCTCACCCTTTTCCTAGTAATACACCTCAGTATCTCCTAATCACTTCTCATGTCTAACAAGGGAAGACATCACAATGGAACTGTTTATACTTGATTCTCTCCTCATTATCAGTTTGCATTATTTCTCACTTCTCTCTCTCATTATTCCTTCATTATTTACATTCATCACTAATTCTCTCTACCTTTCCCAACACTCTCACTTTCAGAACTCCATCTATCACCCAGCTTCTCTCCTTTCCTTTCTCTCCTCTATCACCTTCCCACTTTGGCTCTTTTTCTTCACTCTCTCATATCATTTTGGTTGCACTGCTTCTATCAACCATCATGCAACTCTCTCTCTCTCTCTCTCTCTCTCTCTCTCTCTCTCTCTCTCCTATCATCTCTTGCTCCTATCACTTGGGTTCGCTTCTCCCACTTATTTGCTATGCTCTTAACCTGGTTCTCTCCCCACATAGTTATGTGTGAAAGAAAGGAAGAAACAGAGATAATGCAAGGAAGAGAGGACTTTTTAGAAATACAGGGAGTAAAACAACTTCCACAATGCTAATGTCACACACAAATATTTCCAGTACAATAGGAAGGGCATCCAGATATAAAAACCCTGCCACAAAGTAAATATGAAAATGAGAAATGGTTCCTGACGCATCTAGATGGCAGTAATTCTAAATAAGAACTACCTGTGATGACACATCCAACTCATAACATCGTGGAAAACAATGTAATGATGATGATGGTGCCATATAAAAGAAGAGCAAAACATGCAAATAGACTAGAAATATCTTTTTAACAACAATACTACTGTAATTTACAAAGAAGACAAGAAAAGAGCTTAACTATAGCAGGAAACATTTAATAACAAGCATGCTACCAGCTGAGATGAAAATATCGGTAAATCAGGAAATCAGACAAGAACAGTTATTTACAGCGAAAATATCACACATGAATACAATTATAAAACATGGCAAAGAAAAACAATAGCTGCATAGAATCAGTAGAAAACATTTGTGCACAAAGTAAGTTACCAGCATAGCTAAACATAAAGCAGGAAATCAGCCAAGAAGAACAGTCATGTACAGTGAAAATATCATATTGTACATAAATACAATAGTAAAACATCACACACACAAAAAAAAAAATATTAGTTTGGGTATACAGCAGAAAGCATTTTATTCTAATATTCTTTCTTTGTAATCTACTGGCATATTTTTAGCAATGAATGTTATTTTGCACACATTAACAAAATCTGCCTTTTCATGAACTGGTAACACCAAACTTATGTTCCAGCAAAACCTTGTATCATTTATTTATTTTTTTTTTTTACTTCCTGGCATTATTAATTATTTATATTGGTAGAAATGCATTTCTTTGTATTCCTCACATTTATCAAACAGTATTTTTCTAACTCTTCCTTTAGTTCTAGTCAATGTGTGGCTGAACAACAAAGGTTTATTTTTACACTTTTTTAACGGCCTCAAACTGTTCTTGCTTCCTCCATTCTCTTAGCATTGCTGCTGTACATAGAACATTGCAAGAAAAAGCAGGCAGTGTTTAGAAGTGCCTCAAGATTTTCACTGTCATCCTATCACCATATTCTTTAGCATAGTTTTCCACCTTCAATTTCAAGACAAAGGTAGCCAAAATGTTAACTGGTTGAATATCTCTCTCTAGATACAACAAAATTTGTTTCAATACATGAATTCACATAAAAAAAAAAAAACCTTGCAAACCAAGTACAAAAACAAAGTAGCTGAAATGCTTTTTGTCTGTAACCATAGACCTGAGGGTAAAATCTTGCACTGATATCACCATGCATTTGTATTTCCACTGTGGCTGTTATCATAACATGTGTTGTACTAAGATATCAAAATTGTGATAATGCCATATACACTATATAGCAACAGAACATGAGCAGGACCAAGAGCCTTTGGTCTATCATGGTAGATGGCAATGATGATCCAGAGTTAAACAGTTACAATAGTCATTGTCAGCATAACTCAGCATTGTTACCCTAATCTGAAGGTTCGAGGTTCTTTCAAAACTAGATGTTCCCATGTAAAATAAGATATATGTGACAGGTGTGAAATACAGAGACAGTAACATGCATACAAACTCAGAAATGGTTAATTCGCTAATTAACTTTTAAGACTTCTTAGTGCCAAATAAAGATTTTCAACTCAGGATTCACAGGTTTAATTTTCAAGGAAATTCCATTTTTAAATAAATTACCAACGCTAACTTTTTGTTTTTGCACATACCTGTTGTGTGCATCACACTTACTTCAAAGAAGTGGCAAAGTGAGAGACAGGAGGACAGAAAGGAAGTAAGAGAAAAAGAAGGTGAAAGAGAAAGAGAGAGAGAGAGTGAAAGAGACAGTGAGTGGTGACGGCGTTCATTTTGTGTTTTTAAATGTTTCAGAAAGGACGTAAGAGAGAAAGAAAGAGAGTGAGAATGAAAGTGAGAGAGTGAGGGAGACAATGAGTGGTGACGGTGTTCAATTTGTGCTTTTAAATGTTTCAGAGAGGACATAAGAGAGAAAGAAAGTGAGAGAGAAAGTGAGAGAATGACAAAGTGAGAGAGTGAGACAGAAAGAGAGAGACTGAAAGAGACAGTGAGTGGTGATGGCATTCATTTTGTTTTTAAATGTTTATCACATCGCAAGAGAAGTAGATACATGGATACATATACACATTGTTAAATCAAAAGTGGGAGAGAAGAGTGACACAAAGAAAGAGAAAGAGAGAAAGTGAGAGAGTCAGTAGATACATAAATCCAAAGAAAAGTTCATAGATACATAGACACAGCAAATATTGGCTGTCAATTTCACTTTTCATTACCACACGAGGATAAAATTAACTCACAAATGGCTGAGTACTCCACAGACATGCATAACATTAATGTAGTTCTCAAGGAGATTCAGCCTCACACGGAATATGATAAGGCTGGCCTTACAGCTACAACTCGAGACATATATATATGAATGTATTTGAGTGTATGTATAGTATAGGTTAGTTAAAACATGTTTGCAATAATAAGTGTGGAAATAAATGCAATAACCAAACATTCATTCATAAATCCATTTATTATTTAATTCTTTTGCATTTCAATTTGTACATTTGTACCCAGAAATTTTCAACAACTGCATGCCAGAAGAAATGGCAAAACAAGTAATTTTATCTCTTAAAAATTCTGACTGTCTTGCAATAAATAAAACAGTTCTTAATATTATACCAGAGGCACTTAAAACATACTTAAGCACAGATTCAGTGTCCAACAATAATGAAGAGGAGGTTCAGAACTATCCATTTGAATTCATAAACTCACTCACTCCATCCGATATGCCTCCTCATTGCCTCAACTTAAAGGTAGGGGCTATTGTAATGCTGCTAAGAAATCTTTTGATCAGTCAAGGATTATGTAATGGAACTCATATGAAAGTGCAAAGACTTCATGAATATTGTGTAGAGGCATCATTGGTAACAGGCTCCAACAGAGGATGTACAGTTCTAATTCCCAGAATTAAACTTAGCCTAAGTGATGCAAATATTCTATTCACACTAAACAGACTTCAGTTTCCACTTCGACTTGCATATTCAATGACAATTAATAAGGCTCAATGACAAACATTTGAAAAAGTTTGAATACATTTGCCTCAACCGATATTTTATCATGGCCACTTATATGTCGCATTTTCAAGAGCAGGAGCTATGAACAATATCAAAGTAAGAGTTATGACACTCAATTGGGATAACAGACAAGGCCAAAAACGTGGTGTGACATACACACAAAATATTGTCTACCAGGAAATACTGTGAGAAAGATCACCGCAGCAGCTAGCATCACCACCACACCAGCCACTCCATCATTACACATCCACATTACACCTTTAAGATCAGGGAACCAGTTAGGGGTCTGCTGGATCTCTCACAGCATACCAGCAAACCACAAAATCGCACCAGCCAGCATCACCACTATCTCCAAGCCCGTCATAGGTATGTATGTGTGTGTCTGTGTTTGTCTCACCACCACCATTGCTTGACAACTGATGTTGGTGCGTTTAAGTAATTTAGCTGTTCAGCAGAAGAAACTTAGCAGTCTCTTCTGCTGAATAGCTAAATTACACACCAAGCTTATAGGGAGTAAGTCCAGGGGTCAATTTCTTCGACTAACGGGTTGTGCCCCAGCATGGCCACTGTCAAATGACTGAAACAAGTAAAAGAATAAAAAATACCAGAAAAACGTTCCGTACAACTAAACCAAAAGGATTTTTTAGATAATTAAAAACTAGAAGAGACATACACATTATATCAACTCACAAGAGTTTGGTCAAATCAATGTTATAGTAGAAGACGCTTGACCAAAGAGCCATGCAGTAGGACTAAACTCAAAACTGTGGTTGGGAAGACAGCCAATAAAGCAATAAACATCAATAAAATAAATACCAGACTGAAATTAATACTGGAGTTCATGTGGTTTGAGCGTGTGTTAATATTAGTGTATACTCATATGTGCAAGCATGATATACACACACATGCAGAACAAATATAAATATATACATGCAGACAGACACAAATATGCAGACATATGTACAAAGATAAATTTATAAATACAAAGATATATTTGTAAATACGCATATATGCACATACTTGTATGGAAATTACTAGGTAAATTATTCAGGAATGCTTGCAACATGAAAAGCCCGATGTTCTTCCTATCACCTATTCTTGCCTATTTTAATCCTGGGAAACACAAAAGGGTAGAACTACCCTTTTTGAGGGGAAACTACCCATTGTTGAGAGGAAAAGTCAAAAAATATAGCTGCAGTCTAGTTAGAAATAGTGAGGTCACCATCCATAAATGTAGCTCAGTGTACTTTTAAAATATTCACACAAACACATATGCGCACGTTTGCATATATATACAATAGACTTCTTTCAGTGTCCATCCACCAAATTCCTTTGCAAAGTATTGGTTAACCCAGGGCTATAGTAGAAGATCCTTGCCCAAGTTGCTGTGTGGTAGGATTGAACACAAAGCCATATGGTTGACAAGTTAACTTCTTAACCACACAACTATGCTTGTATGTGTAAACCAAGACATTCCATTAAATTTAAATTACACACTGTAATTCATTATTAAAATACATTCTCATGAAGACAATCTTGGAATTTAAGTAAATTTAAAATTATTAATAATAGAATGCTGTGAGAAGTGAATTTCATCTTCAGTAGCAAAGTGACAACTCTAGACATGTTCTGGTCTAATTAAACCTTATTACTTAGTTTAACAGTTACTATCAGAAATTAGAAAGACAATATGGAATATAGATTAACAGAAAAAATATAGGATTATAGTGAGTGAACACGGAGTGGGTTCATCATCATCATTTAACGTCCGCTTTCCATGCTAGCATGGGTTGGACGATTTGACTGGGGACAGGCGAACTAGATGGCTACACCAGACTCCAATCTGATCTGGCAGAGTTTCTACAACTGGATGGCCTTGCTAACACCAACCACTCTGAGAGTGTAGTGGGTGCTTTTTACATGCCACCGGCACGAGGGCCAGTCTGGCAGTACTGGCAAACTAAAAAATGCTGCAGTAGTGGGGATGAATCCTAAAGATACCTGCAATGTGTAAAACAAATTCCAGAGCGAGTGCTAGCATACTTAATGTGATGAGACAAGAATTTTTTTAAACAAAACACTATTACATATTGCTTATGTAAAGCATTTGAAAAGCAAAATTATACAAGCAATAATGTTATAATTATTGATCATTATTAGATTTTTTTTCACATCCAATAATTGGGCCACGGTTTTAGTAATAATATCTATTAATTCCTTTTAGGTCTTCCTGTAAATGCAAAAAGATCAAGACAGAACTGGTTAATATCTGAGCTAAGCTGTATCTGCAAAACATTTAAACTAAAATTTCTCTCTCTCTCTCTCTAAGGGAGACAAAGTTGGTTGGCACGCCGTCGCTTATGACGACGAGGGTTCCAGTTGATCCGATCAACGGAACAGCCTGCTCATGAAATTAATGTGCAAGTGGCTGAGCACTCCACAGGCACGTGTACCCTTAACGTAGTTCTCGGAGGAGATTCAGCCTGACACAGAGTGTGACAAAGCTGGCCCTTTGAATTACAGGCACAACAGAAACAGGAAGTAAGAGTGAGATAAAGTTGTGATGAAAGAGTACAGCAGGGTCCACCATCACCCCCTGCCAGAGCCTCGTGGAGCTTTAGGTGTTTTCGCTCAATAAACACTCACAACGCCCGGTCTGGGAATCAAAACCGCGATCCTACGACCACGAGTCCACTGCCCTAACCACTGGGCCATTGTGCCTCCACAAAGGAGACAAAGTAGGTGTGAGAGAAAGATATGCTCATGACTGTACTTGGAACTAAATTGTACAGTCATGATCACAAAACTACGGTTATTGCGTAGATCCCTAACACAGTGAGAGAAATAAGTAACCCTTCATCAGTATATTTGATAAGTTACCTATTGGAAAGAAACTCGGTACATTCAAAGAAAAGAAGAAATAACTGCATGTAAATGTGCACATGTACATGTATATATAATATATATATATGTGTGAGCAATTGCGTTAAACACAGCTTTGTCTGAACAAGAAGACCAGCAGCTTTGGACTTTGAATGTCCAACCTCTACAATTGATGGAAAGAAAAAAAGAAACAAACCATGACTTGTATAGCAGAAGTAGAAAGTAGTACACCAAGATATCATTACACAGGGGCCTTAGTTTGTTTTTAAAGCTAAACAAGAGAAAGCAATTTTGTTAAAATGGGCGACAGATTAAGTTTACTGCCCAAGTGTGACTGGAATAACAGCCAATTTCCATCAAAGCACATTCTATGATTTTCAAAATGGGAAGACATATTGAATAAGAAGCTGGAGTGTCTTTGGTGATAGTAGGTTTGCTGAATCAGGGATGAACTGGGATTGAATAGCAACAATGGCACATTGGACAACATAGCCTCAGATTCGTCATGTAGGAAAAAAAAAAGGAGTGGATGGTCATGGAGGGGATGTCTTAATCGTCTCACCTGAACTAAACCAAAAAAATTAAATAATTGACTTATGATACAAACATGTAGCAATTATAATTATAATTTTGTACTCACAAAGGTGGCGATTAGAGAGATGCATAATGAAAAGTATATTATTTAATAATTATGGCCTTATAAAGAAGACAAGTGCAAAATGGTCAAACTTATACTGTTTGTAAAGCAAAGAAAATTGATCCAAGAACTGGAAAAACTAAAACTAGGATACAAAACAGGCACGTTTGAACATATAAAATGTTAACATTGCTGTCATATTAAGATCACAATAACATCAAACATTGACTCCTCTCACACTCGCAGAGATAAGACTCCCTCAGGAATATCGTTGATACATGGAGCAACATCACAGGCAAGGGACACAACTCGCAATAAATACCTCTATGGTTTTTGTGAATTATCTCGCTTGCACCGATCAATCTAAGATAACATAACTCTGCAAATAATATGTGATGAGACTGGTGGTTTCGCCGCAGGTCACTCCCAACAGAAGAAACTTATGACCACCTAGCCAATTTTCATGCGTAGGTATTTCTATTTATGTTACAATATGTATTCCCATATCAACTCCATAATGTATGACAAAAGGAGAACTAGCTACTATTTCTAGCATGTTGAGCAACTGCTTAAAGGTACACTCAGTGGTGAGAGCTATATTTTCTTGAGAGAAACTCGAAGTTATATTCGTGCGTTTATCTAAGAAAATAAATGATATATATATATAGAAAGTTACCACATGGTTGGGAAGTGAACTTTTTAATCACAAAGCCCATATCTGTGCCTACCTTTTATTAAAGCAAACATCATCATTATTTTGGCACAGAGTAAAGAGATGGAGAGGTAAAAATCAGTAAAACACTGGGATAAATGTTTTGCAGTATTTAGTTAGATCCCTATGCTCTGAATTCATGTTCAGGAATGATGGAAAATGATCAGGTCTGTACAAGGGCTTCAGTTTTTTCAAGAGCAGCTTAGATCATACAATTAAATGTATGGGACAAAGCGATACATTAACTGGTTGATTGCTGGGAGAGATTGTTTAATAACTATTCATAAATTTATCATCATGACATTTTAATGGTATATAGTTGGTTGTAAGAATATCACTGGTTGTGGTCAAGATGCTTATGATAATACCAGTCATAAGCTTATGATGATGTCTACTAGTACTACTGAACTAGTAGAAGCATAAGAAGTTAAAATGAGCTGAGATTAGCTCTATAAATCAACCTACTTGAAAAGGCATCCAAATCACAGCTAACTATTTTGAATAAAAGTCATATTAGACATTGTAAGCCTAGACATATTCCCAAAATGACATGATGGAACGCCTTTGATCAGAGGTCTGCTAAATCAGAAGTGGCCCAGGGCTGAACAACAAAGAATGTTTAAAAGGTCTAGGTTAAAAAGGTCTATGTTAAAAAGGTCTATGTTTGCTTTGTGCTTGACATCAGTGTATTTTCTAAAAATTAAGATTTTTTTATTCACTTAAAACACATATTTATTTACAAATGTTTAAGTGCATGTGTTTAAATGCGTGTGCATGTGCATACCAAATCTGAAATAAAGCATATATCTTACCTTAGATGCTTTAGCACTGCCTGGCAAGTTTATTATTAGGGTCTGACCACGGATACCACACACTAATCTATGGAGGTAACAGATATATCAAGAACATTAACCAAGCTAATTAGATATACTCATGTATGATAAAATTTTCTAACAGACAGGAAGTTTGAGGATTTTAAGAAAAGAAAATAAGTTGCAACATTCATACACTTCCCAACAATGATGTAATGGAAGAAGCTCAGAAGGTACATAGCTTAGTGCTGAGGGTATTCAGCACATGATCATATGGTTGTGGGTTCAACTCCTGGTGATGTGTGGTGTCTTTGAGCATGACACTTTATTTCACATAGCTCCAGTCTACTCAGTTGGCAAAAATGAGTAGCACCTGTATTTTAAAGGGCCAGCCTTGTCATACTCTGTGTCATGCTGATTCTCCGAGAATTACATTAAGGGTATATGTGTCTGTGAAATGCTCAGCCACTTGCATGCTAATTTCACGAGCAAGCTGTTCCATCAATTGGATGAACTGGAACACTCATCGTCGTAACCAACGAAGTACAAGGAAGAAGCTAGAAATAAAAATTGAAACCAGGTTACAAGCTTGATGCATGAAAATTGTATCATGCCACCAGAGCACCACTTCTGGATATATCTAGACACAAAAATTGCTAGATGTAGGTATGGCTGTATAGTTAGCAAGTTTGCTTCCCAACCAATTGGTTTCGGATTCATCCCACTGCATGGCACCTTGGACAATTATCTTCTATACAGTAATCTTGATTTCTAACTTAATGCAGAGGTTCTGTCAGGACACAGGTTACTGTGTTATTTACCTTGAGAGAACCTTTCATGTGGAATTGTGGTGCATAAAAGAACTTGTAATTATATCATTGACAGACGAGAATTGTCTGCTATGGCTGCCAGAACCATCAGATAACCATAAGCCTTGTGAGTGGATTTAGTAGAAGGAAAATGAAAGAAGTTTATCATATTTATATATATATATCATCATCATCATCATCATCGTTTAACATCCGCTTTCTATGCTAGCATGGGTTGGACGATTTGACTGAGGACTGATGAACCAAATGGCTACATCTGATTTGGCAGAGTTTCTACAGCTGGATGTCCTTCCTAACGCCAACCACTCCGACAGTGTAGTGGGTGTTTTTAGATGCCACAGGCACGAAGGCCAGTCAGGCAATACTGGCAACGGCCACACTCAAAATGGTGTATTTTACGTGTCACCTGCACAGGAACTAGTCCAGTGGCACTGGCAACGATCACACTCGAACGGTGCTCTTAGTGCTCCACTGGTACAGGTGCCATCACGATTTCGCTTTTGCTTGCCCCAACAGGTCTTCGCAAGCCGAGTTTAGTGTCCAATGAAGGAGACGTTGGCATGGGTGCCAGTCGTCGAATTTAGTTCGATTTCGATTTCTCTTGCCTCAACAGGTCTTCACAAGCGGAATTTAGTGTCCAATGAAGGAAAGGTACACATAAGTGGGCTGGCTACATCCCTGGCAGAGGCCTTGGATTTTGGTCTCACCTGGTTTGCTGGGTCTTCTCACGCACAGGGAAAGCAAACATACAAATTGCAATATTTTATGTTTTAATGTAAAAAAAATTAATGAGTTAATAGGGAGAGCTTGAATAACAATGGTGCTTACAATAACAATTATGAGGTGACAACTATGTTGATCATAACAATCATGAGATGACAATAATATTGACTAACAATCATGAAATGACAATGATGTTGACTAACAATCATGAGATGACAATGATGTTGATAATATCAATCATGAGATGATAATGATGTCGATAATAACAACCATGTGTTGATAATGATAATAACCATGTGATGATGGTGATGGTAATGATCATATGATGACAATAATGGTGCTGGTAACTAACAGGTTAAAAAGGACATTCATGGTAACAAATAAGAAATGGTAATGTTGATGATGGTAAGAAACTGTAGAATATGGTAGTAATTATAAGAATTATGAACACAAGAATGATACTAACGAAATTAATGACAATGATGGTCAAGGCAGCAATCCAAATGGTAGTCATATCTCTCTTGCATCAAGTCCTAACTTAGTTAAAGCAATATAAAGAAAAATGCCTTCATACCGAGATAGCACAGCCATAGGAGTGATTTCAAGGGATTTTTGAATCATTGCAACAGATAGTCCTGGTGCTTCCTTCTCAATGACCATCTTGGTAGCCTGGCAAAGAATGAAAAAAAAAAAAAAATAGAGATTAGTGAATCAAATATAGTTCACTGTTATATCAACAACAATACCCAAACAAATGAGATACAATAAATGCTTGTTAAGCCTTTAATGAAGCTCAAAAACCCATACTTCACACTGATTGTTGTGGCATGGGGTAGAGAGACAAATATTCACCATGAATTTATTTTACATTATATTTTCATAATCACCTTCAACCAATTCATTAAACATAGTTGAGATATATATAGATAGACTTACACACATATATATAAGTAAATATATACATACACACATATATATATATATACACATATACATATATACACACATATACACACATATACATATATACACACATATACACACACATATGCATATATATATATACACAAATATATATATATATATATATATATATATATATATA
>NC_068984.1:42073086-42076720 GCF_001194135.2 Octopus bimaculoides | reverse complement strand
GAGTTTAGTGTCCAATGAAGGAAGGTTGGCATGGGTACCAGTCATCGAATTTGGTTCAATTTCGATTTCAATTTCACTTGCCTCATCAAGTCTTCGCAAGCAGGGTTTTGTGTCCAAAGAAGGAAAGGTACGCATAAGTGGGCTGTCTACACCCCTGGTAAAGGCCACGGGTTATGGTCTCACTTGTCTTGCTGGGTCTTCTCATGCACAGCATATTTCCAAAGGTCTTGGTCACAAGTCATTGCCTCGGTGAGGCCTAATGTTCGGAGTTCGTGCTTCACTACCACATCCCAGGTCTTCCTGGGTCTACCTCTTCCACAGGTACCCTCAACCGCTAGGTTGTGGCACTTTGTCACACAGCTATCCTCATCCGTTCTCGCCACATGACCATACCAGTGCAATCGTCTCTCTTGCACACCACAACTGATGCTTCTTAGGTCCAACTTTTCTCTCAAGGTACTTACATTCTGTCGAGTATGCACACTGACATTACACATCCATCGGAGCATACTGGCTTCATTTCTTGCAAGCTTGCGCATGTCCTCAGCAGTCACGGCCCATGTTTCACTGCCATGTAGCATGGTTGTTCGTACACATGCGTCATACAGTCTACCTTTCACTCTGAGCGAGAGGCCCTTTGTCACTAGCAGAGATGAGAGCTCTCTGAACTTTGCCCAGGCTATTCTTATTCTAGCAGCTACACTTTCAGCGCACCCTCCCCCACTACTGACTTGGTCACCTAGGTAACAGAAGCTATCAACTACTTCTAGTTTTTCTACCTGGAATGTGGCAGAAGTTGTTCTCTGCACATTTTCAGTGTTTATCGCTCATCTAAGCCTGAAATACAATGAAAACTCTAGAGTGGATTTGAACAGATGATCGATTAACCATGGCTCACTTATCTTTATCCACTTGGTTATATCATTTCTAGTCAAATACGAATAAATATTTGCTATGAATTACAACTTAGACCATCTGTAAGGATAAATGAGGAAAGCAACCAGAATACATACACTATAATAGAGATGAATTTCTGCAAATATAGTAATTTCTGAATTAGAAATGGTTTATTTTCTACTAAATAAGAGTAAATGCAGTCTTTACTTACCTCTGGGGTGACATCACGAGGGGAAAAACCAGTGCCTCCTGTGGTTAGAATTAGGTCTAATTTCAGGTTATCACACCAATCTTTCAAAATATCCTGTGAAAGAAAATATTTATGATTGTTAAGTAAGAATCTTTTCATTAAGAGATTTGAATACATTTTTGAAAGGGTTTTAAGGAAAAGACTATATTTTCCTATAACAGAAATTATCTTATGGTCCATACTCCACTTGTTATATTATTCTCTCTTAGTAAAGCTTATAGATTCACTGAAAGTTGTAGCTTATGACATGATAAAAGATTTTTAATGAAGTACCCTTGGTTTACATTATGTATCTGGCAATATGTTGTCACCATAGCAAAAAGTCCACCTAACTGTAAATAGACATCATGGATGGTACAACACATCATTATACACAACAGAGATCTGTATAATTACAAGCCTTTTGTTAAATTACTGTATTATATTCAACTCTTCACAAGGATGTAGATTTTAGAGGTATGGATTTCATGAGTGATTTTCCCAAGATACACTTTACAATTAAATATAGATTTGAATCCATTGTCATATTCATGTGTTCCAATTTCTCAAAGTATTTTTTTCATTAGTTGTATTCTTTTTTTAAATTTTAATATTGAAATTATCGAGCATATGCCCATTTTAATTTACATTTTATATTCTCAATCAATCATTTATGCACCTTAATTAATTCTTATTCATCATCATCATGTAACATCACTGTTACAATTAGCATGGGTTGGGTACCAGAATCAATGGGTCCAAAGACAAGATTCTTTGGCTGGATGCTTTTCCTAGCACCAACTACTTTACAGTGTGCTTTTTTCATGTCACTAGCACTAGTCAAATCATCATGCAGCTTACAAGACTATAAACTTTAAGATGGAGTCAGCTTTATGCTTGGAGATGAGGAGTTACAGCATGAAATATGGGGGTAGAGCAGTTTCTCGTCATAGGGGAGGTACATGGTTTGGTTACTCATTTAAAAGAGAAAAGAGAAAGTAAGAATAATCAGGAGAATAATCAGGTAAACAATGGTGATGACGTGTCCAAGTGCCCTTCCCACCTCAAGGTATAAGGTGAGTAGAAATGAATGGAGAGAGAAGAACTAGGAGTGTTGATTTGCAAGAATATATAGGAGAGCAAAAGACAGGGGAATGGGAGAGAAGAGAGGAGGTTGGTAACAACTGTAAAGCATTCATTACAATTCTTTTTGTTTAATGGAGTGGTCAGAAAAGGAAGTCCATGACTCTTTTTTCAAAGTCTCCTTAAGTGCAGAGAAAAAGATGTTACCTGGCTCAAATGTTTCCAATCAAGTGGACTCTGCTAATAACATTCAAGGGTCAAGCTGTTGTATTAAACTAGATAACAGATGAAGTCTATCAGCTAAATTTTACGGAACTCCTTCAATTTCTACCTATCAAATTTCACTCATAATTTTTGGGGAAGACCAGAGACTATGACAGCAAACACTTGGCCCAATCTGATTTCTGCACCATCAAATTATACCTCAAACCATGAAGTTGTGAAGCAAATTTAACCCTGAACAGTTAGGCATGAATCCATTATAATTCAATGCCATTCAAATTTAACATTATCTACTGATAAAGCTAGTAAACATTCATTCATTAGAGTAACTGTTTTAATGTCAGACAAGCCACATCACTTTCTTAGGACTGGCACAAAGTTAGACTTATTTAGACATCAATATTTTTTATGTTAGGTATCAATAATAACTATCTTTAATAGGACACCGTCACAATGACACTTGCATACTGATATCATCAAATCATTTAAATAACTTATCCACACACTATCTGTACGAAATCACCAATAAACTAAATGTTGTATTAAATATGGTAACAATGGCTGAATTTCTTTTCAGATGGAGAGTCTCTGTGTTGTACATTCTTTAAACATTTCAAGTTTTCTACACTTACAATGTGTATTCTTAGACATTTACTTTATTCCATCATCACCACTTTGGCAAGAACAATGAGGACAGTTACGGACCGAAGTACAGAGTTGTCTCCCATAATTGTCAAGAGATTTAAAATAGATTAGTCGGAAGCTTGCTAAAGTAATCTTAAACAGAAAATTGTATAATAACAGTAATAATAGATTATATATATTTACTTATGTAAATTTACTTATGTAAATTTTAACAGGTGAAACCATGGTACGTAGGTTAATCGTTTTTTAATTTTGTATCTTTTCATTTGTCTTGCCCTTTTACAGTCTGTTGTGTCGCTAATTTTTTACTGAGAACATATTTTTTTCGTGGTTAGATGATTCGGCATCTATTTCTAGCATATAGGAGTCCACATTTGCTGGTCATTCCTCTTATTTTTGTATGTAATATAATTTTAATCTTCGGATTTTTTAATATGCTAGACCACTGGTTTTAATTGATTAATATCAATTTCTATCCTCATTAATAAATTTTAGATAATGATGTTCTCAAACAGGTAAATTAGCTGCAAAAATTTATTAACTGCAGAATCATTACGG
>NC_068984.1:42066318-42073027 GCF_001194135.2 Octopus bimaculoides | reverse complement strand
TTTTCATTTGTCTTGCCCTTTTACAGTCTGTTGTGTCGCTAATTTTTTACTGAGAACATATTTTTTTCATGGTTAGATGATTCGGCATCTATTTCTAGCATATAGGAGTCCACATTTGCTGGTCATTCCTCTTATTTTTGTATATATATATATATATATATGTATATATATATATATACACACACACATACACACACACAGACATATATATATATATATATTATAATATAACAGTTGTTGTTACGACATCGAGGGTTCCAGTTGATCGAATCAACACACACACACACACACACACACACACACACACACACACACAAACATATAAATAAACATATATATATATTACACGCTATATACAGACACACACAAAAAAATTAAAACAAACCTTAATTTCAAGTAGTTCATCTGCAACCACTTGTTGTACTTCAACTACACCTGGAATACTATGAAACAATAACAAAGAACATTATAAACAGCTGTTTAGTTCAAATATAAAAAGAATTTCTAACAGTGACACAAAGCCAAAAATGAATAAGGAAACGGTGGAGTTGATTTAATCCTCAAGCGTATTTTTTCACTTTTACTTTAACAACCTTGGAGTGACTGAAAGCCAAAACTAACTCTGGCAGTTTTGAAAACCACAGCAAGATATTTAGATTTAGTACTAGCATATCTGCCAAAGAACTGTTTTGATAATAATGTAATAATAATAATAATAACAATTTCAAATGAAGGCACAAAATCATAAATTATTTGTTGGGGAAGGGTTGGTCAATAAAATGGACTTCATTTTTGACTGGTACTTTATCTTATGGATGCCCACCCCCAGAGGGATGAAAGGCAAAGTTAACCTTGGTAAGATTTGAACTCCTAACATAAAGAGATGAAACAAATATCTTAAGGACTTTTGTCCACTGATTCTAAATAATAGTGATAATAATAATAATAACCCTTTCTACTGAAGACACAAGGCCTTGAAATTTTAGTGGAGGGGACTAGTTGATTTCATCAACCCCAGTGTTTCACTGGTATTTAATTTATCGACCCCAAAAGGATGAAAGGCAAAGTCAACCTTGGCAGAATTTGAACTCAGAATGTAGCAATGAGCAAAATACTGCTAAGCCGTTTCATCCAGCGTGCTAACAATTCTGCCAGCTCACCACCTCAATAATAATAATTTTTTTCTACTATAGGCACAAAGCCTGAAACTTGTAGGGAGGGGACTGGTTGAATACACTGGACCCCAGTGTTTCACTGGTACTTAATTTATTGACCCCAAAACGATGAAAGGCAAAGTCAACCTTGGCAGAATTTGAACTCAGAACGTAGCAACAGATAAAATACTGCTCAGCATTTCGTCCAGCATGCTAACAATTCTGCTAACTTGCCACCTTAATAAACAATAATAATAATAATAATAATAATAATGATGATGATGATGATGATGATGATGATGATGATGATGATGATGATGATGATTTCATTTATTTGCCACTAGGGCGAAGGATGAGGAGGACAATACAAAGACAGGCATAAAGTGTGGAGGTTCACATACAATGAAATAAAATAATTATTAAAAAACAATTAAGCATACATAATATACAATGAAATGAAAGGGACATATTTGTAGTATACAAAGGTTAAAAAAAAGTGGGCGTGAGAGGATGATAGAGATGCAGCCCTTCTGAAACAGGATGACATTTATGGATAATCAAAGAACCACACTATCCAAGATTTGCCTGAACACCAAGAGTAAGTGCCCACTCCAATTCTTTCTCTCTGACTCACAGGTCTACACTTAGAGAGATACCATCCACTCTTGCTATTCTCACAACTTTCACCCACCTTTCAGTAAATTCACTGAAAGATAGCACTTCCCTCTCCACTCTCAATTTCTTTTTCAAGTGAAACTTGAAGTCAATGAGAGCTCTACCAAAGAGGAATCTAACTGTCCTCATCTCATGCCTTTTGGCCTTGTCCACCAAACAACCTCTTTCACTACAGCCACCAGGCAAAGGAAAACTGTCCTGCCTGCTTGATTGAAGGAGGGCGGTGGAGCAATCATCACTACAGACTCAGCTGATAGAAGGATCCATCCCACACATGACAGTAGCTATTCAACATAACCCCACAAGTCAGCAATGCCTGGACACTGGACAAGTCTGTGCAGAATGGTTTTGTCACTCTGCACGCATCTCAGACAAGACCATCTGACAGCCCATCCATGCCTGTAGAGTTTATCTTGAACCAATAGCACTCCCTGCCCCCAAGTAGCACTGCCAGGTCAAGAACATCTGGAAATTATCCAGGATAGTTCCCAACATTTCAATTGTTGGCACAAGGCCAGTAATTTTGGGGGTGGGAGAAGACAATTACATTGACCTCAGTACTTGGATGGTGCTTATTTTATTGACCCCCCAAAAAGGATAAAAGTCAAAGTTGACTTTGGTGAAATTTGAATGTAAAGGTGGATGAAATGCAGCTAAGCATTTTGTCCATTGTGCTAATGATACTGCCAGCTTGCTACCTTAATAATAATCCTTTCTATTATAGGCACAAAGCCTGAAATCTGAAGGAAGAGGATCATTGATTACATTGACCCCAGTACTTCACTGGTACTTATTTTATCAACCATGAAAGAATTAAAAACAAAGTCAACCTCAGTGGTATTTGAACTCAGAATGTAACAATGAACGAAATGCCACTAAACATTTTGTTCAGCATGCTAATGGTCTGCCAGGTCACTTCCATAATAATAATAATAGTAATCTTTTTTACTATTAACACAAGGACTGGATTTTGTGGGGAGGAGAACAGTCGATCACATTGACCCCAGTGTTTCACTGGTACTTAATTTATTGACCCCGATAGGAAGAAAGGCAAGGTTAACACTGACGGAATTTGAACTCAGAATGTAAAGATGGACAAAATACTGCTAAGCAATTTTTCACAGTAACAATTCTGCCAACTCGCAGCCTTGATAATAATAATAATCCTTTCTACAATAGGCACAAGGCCTGAAATTTTGGGGGAGGGGATTAATCAGTTACATCAACTCAGTGTTTAACTGGTACTTAATTTATCAACCCCAAAAGGATGAAAGGTAAAGTCGACCTCGGCAGAATTTGAACCCAAAACATAGTAACAGGCAAAATACCACTAAGCATTTTGTCCGGTGTGCTAAGGATTCTGCCAGCTCACTTCTGCCTCAACGATGCCAACGACAACTGCTAATGTCATAATATAGATTCAGTTGTTAGGGAAGTGGCGGGACTATCATAATAAAAATACAGAAACTTATGTTCTATTACTTTCTATAAAAGTAAAATCTGTAATTCTTCATGTTTTACTAAGACTGCATTTATAAATCCAAGAACAAGTGTTTACTTTATTCTTTAGACTTATCTTTAATCTCTTAGCATACACTTACAAAACTGCTCCCATGAAACAACTCTCAACTGCTTCACAATTCACTCTACTCACAGGATACTGGACAGAGTACTCATGTTGCACATTTTGGACTCCACATTTGAAAACACTAGTTTACTTACCAACTTATTCAAGAACAATTTACTCAGAGCCTCTCTCTCTCTCTCTTTCTCTCTCTCTCCCTCACTTTTTTTTAACCCAAGCAGCAATAGCAGCATGCCAAAAAAAGTCATACAGAAATTTATTTAATCACATTTTATCTTATTTATTTACATTAATTAATAAATTAATTATTCTTTATTTACAAATTAGATCTACTGATTAAAAAAATATTATAAAAAAAAACCTTAACTAAACAAGTTAACACCCAAAACAGTTATGACTAAGAAATATTCCAACCAGATTATAGTATCACTGAGGAAGTGCTTAAGACGCCCAACACAGTGTTATGACTAAGAGGCAAAAACAGTTTGACATTTCAACAGGCTAAAGAGGACCTAACTATTTGATTATGATGGTGGACAACTCCTGTTCATACTTGTTTCATATGCTAGCAAGAAAATAAACTGTTTTGATCAGTCAGGTCTTACTTGTAATAGTAAGACTTGACAGGAAATGAGTCATGTTCACATTTTTTAATCTGAAGACCCAGCATTCAACCCATTCTGTGTTTATATTATCTTCCAAATATATATCACACAAGACACAAAATGTTTATAAGCTTGTGCCAAGATGATTGGGTATTAAAACTAATTTTATAATAGAATTATGTAGGATTGATCTCAAGAAAATGTACACACACACATTCGTTTTATATACTTTTGAGTGCACTTTTCCTTTTTTTAATGATATCCAGATATTCCTTGAAAATATTGTGAATATAGACACAGGCATAGCTGTATGATAAGAAGTTTGCTTCACCACCATGTGGTTTTGGATTAAGTCCCACTGCAGAGCAAGTGTCTTCTACTATAGCTCCAGGCCAATGAAAGCCTTGAGAATGGATTTGGTGGAAGGAAACTGAAAGAAGCCCATCATTGTGCCCCACCCCACTACACCACCCTAGCTTCTGCAGACTACCCAGCCCTATCATCTCTCTGTCCTGTACTCTGCTTGCCAACTCTATCATCATTGTTATCCTGACACTTGCCCCACTCCACTCTCTTATACATCCCTCTATCTTCCTCAACTCAGGGTTCATTGACCATTCATCCTTAACCCTACCCAATTTTTACAGTTAGTTTATCCCACTATTCCCTCATCTTCTCCTCCCCAAACAATCTTGCAAACCACCCACTTATCCACTTCTAATCACCTTGTGATTTGAGGGGCCACATAGGCACCCTATCATCATTATTTCTTTGCTGCTCCTACTGATCATTTCTCTTTTCTCTTTCTCTCCTTTCATCTACTAAATGTGAGCAGCCATGCAGATCCTCTTCAAGAACCAGTTCTGACTCCCTACCACACTTCTTTCATACTTTATCCCTTTGTCCCCTAGCATGATGCTGGCCCCACCTCCCCTGGGATTCACAGTCATGCAAGCTGCATAGAAACCTTGATAACGCTGGTGAAATGAAACAAGCACCAAATACATGCTATAAAGTGGTTGGTGTTAGGGAGGACATTCAGCCATAGAAACCATGTCAAGGCAAACACAGGAGCACAATGCATTCCTTGGACACATCAGATCCTATCAAACCATCCAACCCATGCCAGCATGGAAGATGGTCCTCAAATGATGAAGATGATATTTGTGTGTTTATATGTTCGTGCATGTATGGAGTACTATCACCATGAGGGTTGGTGACAGGAAAAACACCCAGCCATTGAAAACCCATCTCAAAACATTCCATCCAACCCATGCAAGCATAGAAACAGACATTAAAACAATGATGATGATGAAACTCTTCATTTTGATATGTTTGATATTTTCCATAAGAATCCACAGGATGTGTTTGTAGCTCTGCTTTTTGTAACACTTAAAATCAGGCAATGTTCCTACAGCTGGATGCCCTTCCTAACACCAGCCACTCCAAGAGTGTAGTAGGTGCTTTTTACGTGCCACCAGCACAGGAGGCAATTGATGGATAAACAGATAGCCTAAATATTTATTATAAACTGGGGATAGGATAGTCAACAATAAGAAAAACATCAACAAAAACAAATAAAATTAAACACCACAATACTTACATTCGATCTTCTAGAATGAGAGCACGGAGACCAGCTCCACTTTTGTCATCTGCTTTCTTTGAAAAACAGGTGTCACTCACTGAAATGAATTGAATTAAATATGATTAATGGAAAGGGAAAACTGAAAGTGTGGATAAATTATTAAAGAATTATTAATAAAAACATAACAGAACACAAAGCAGAACTCAATATGTTAAACTCGTAACTTCTTAATCCTTATGTACAAGATCTGAGACTTGGGAATAAGAACTAAAAACACCAATTCTATTTCAGCTGTTATTTTGCCCCATGTGAGAGTCATGAATCATTCCAGCTAACCAGCAAGGTATTTCTCTTTTTCAAGTATAGTTTAACTAGGACTACATTACTCAATGTATCTTTCCTGTAACTTCAAAGATATTGTGAGACCACAAGCAAGGTCTCTCATTAACAAAAACAGTACTTCAGTTTTTGTTATTTAACCCCAGGTCAACATTGAGCAAACAAACTTATGATCAAAGATATTCCATTCAGCCATGATCATTCCATCTTTTTAAAAGAAGGCAGGACTTACATTTTCAAATGTCCTTATGATAGTAACGTATGATCTGAAAAGACCTGACTTCTGTTTCTATGAGATCAATTGACCATGTAGAGACACTCTCGTGGGCTCACATTCTATTTCTCAACTATTTTAAATATTTGAGTTCTAAAGATTTCCCTCAACAAGCCATTATATTTGTCATATGTTTTCTGAGAAAGCATCATGCAACAATGGTTTCCAAGTGTCATGCAACAATGGTTTTGTATTCATAGTAAAAGCAAAACAAAGGAATATTTAGAAGAAAACACTTAGGTTAGAACAGTGGGCCTCATGAACAAGACAAGGCCTAAAACTTGGGGGAAGTGGTTTAGGAAATTAAATTGATCAACCTCAGAAGAGGATGAAAAGCAAAACTGACCTAGGCAGAATTTTAACTCAGAAGTTAAAACCAGATGACATGCCACTATACATTTTGTCAAGCATGCTAATGACTCTGCCAGCTCACCACTTCAATAATAATAATCTTTTCAACTATAGGCACAAGGCCTGCAATTTTGGAGGGGG
>NC_068984.1:42065187-42066306 GCF_001194135.2 Octopus bimaculoides | reverse complement strand
GGGGCTGGTCAATTACATTAACTCCAGTGCTCAACTGGTACTTTTTCCATCAACCCTGAAAGATAAAAACGCAAAGTTGACCTCAGCAGAATGTGAACTTGGAGCGTAAAGGCAGATTAACTGCCACTAAACATTTTGTCCGGAATGCCAATGATTCTGCCAGTTTGCTACCTTAACAATAATAATAATAGTGATTTCAAATATTGGCACAAGGCCAGCAAGTTCAGGAGAGGAGTTAAGTCAATTACGTTGACATCAATGTTCAACTGGAACTTATTTTATAGAGTCACCAAAAGGATGAAAGGCAAAAATCAACCTCAGTGGAATTTGAACTCAGAACATAAGGACAAACGAAATGCCACTAAGCATTTTACTCAGCATGCTAATGATTTTGCCAGCTCATCACTATAATAATAATAATAATAATAATAATAATAATAGTAGTAGTAGTAGTAATAATAATAATAATAATGATAATAATAATAATAATAATAATAATAATAATAATCTTATTGTGGAGCTCATATGAACTACAATTCATAGGAAAAGGGTAAAAGAGGGGACAGAAAGCAACAATAAGTCAAGTGAAAAATGACAGCAATAAAAGCCAAAACTAGATGCACAGTATACAGAATAAAAAAAAAAAACAAGACAGAAAAGTGAAGAGTAAAAAAGCCAAGGAGAGAATAGGGTGTGTATTCACATCAGGAATAGCAATGGCAAATGTCAGGAAGCTTAGAATTTTTTGAAGGAAGCCAAGTCCCAGTAGTTAACAACATAAGTAGTTTATTCCATGCCACCACTAGAGAATTTATTCTATGCTAAAGATAATATAAGACAGAAATAGATGAAGAGAAGTTGTACAGCAGATTCCTCCAATCCATGTTAGCCTTCAAGAAAGGTGATGGGTATGCAGAATGTGAATGGAGAGAATGAGAAAAAGAATATTGGAAAAGCAAGAGGAGAAAAAGGATGTTGCAAATATGTTGTGACAGTTGAAGATGTTTGTAAACTTTTCCCTTTGTCTTCAACAAAAAATTGGTATTGAACATTAAGAAACAGAAATAGTGAATTTTCAATATACTCAAGAGTTATTTAACCGGGAACTTGGTCTGTTCT
>NC_068984.1:42062761-42065169 GCF_001194135.2 Octopus bimaculoides | reverse complement strand
GGGGGAAGGGAGAAGATGGGTAAGAGTGAAGAGAAGAGAGTTGTAGTGAAGAGAAGCAGGGGTTGGAACAAGAGAGGAGAGGTAGGTGGGAGGGGGAGAGAGGAGAGGAGAAGAGGTCAGATGAAGAGGGGAGGAGAGTTGAGCCCATGTGGAGCCAAGGTGTGAAGAGAGAAGATTAATCCCTGTTCACGAAGCAAACGGAAGTCCAGACGGTCCCTGTGCAAGGACAATCCAAACACAGACAGGTGTTGCAAAGAGTGACCGGTAGAGCAGAAATGGTGTGAGACCAGGGTGTCATTGCCAAGTCAGATGTCTAGGTGTTGTTCTGCGAATCAGTCAGCCAAGCGGCGTCCCATTTGCCCGATGTATAGAGAAGGGCAGAGAGCAGGAGATACAGTAGATGACATAGGAAGAAGTGCAGGTGAAGGAGTCGGTGATGGGTGCTTGTGAGGAGAGTAGTGTTGGAGAGGTAAGGGGAAGTGCGGCAGCGTGGGTGGGAGCAGGAGAACGATACGGGTTGGGAGGTTGGGTTAGGGAAGAAGCTGTATACCAAGAGGTCTCATAGGTTGTGGGCTCATTTGAAGGAGAGGAGGAGTCGGTTAGGGAAGATGTGCGAAGTAGAGGGGCCGGACTGGAGTCGCCGAAAGGCTCAGAGAATGGTGCGTTGGAGAGGTAGGGTGGTGGGGTGGTAGGTGAGGGGAGACAGGAGACGGCAGGGCAGGTGCAGGGGAGAGAACAGATGCACGATCCATGGAAGTGCTCTGGCAAGGGCGGTGTGGGTAGTGGTGAGGAGATATCCACGTAGGATGATGTGGCGAGCCATGAGTTGAGACTGAGTCTCAAAGTCATGGTCGTCACTACAGAGCCTGTGTAGGCAGATTAATTGGGGATAGGGGATAGAAAGCTTGGCGTGCTTAGGTTGGGAGGAGGTGAAGTTGAGGTATGAGAGTGAGTCTGTGTGTTTGTAGTGGATGGAGGTGGTGAGAGAGGAGTGATGAATGCTGACCGATATGTCAAGAAAGGAGACAGAGGTGTCAGAGATAGTGCAGGAGAAGTGGAGGGCAGGATGGAAAGATTTGACAAAAGAGAGGAAGGAGTCTAGATGTTCATGGGAGAGTGAGGTTGCACCAATACAGTCGTCAATATAACACCCGTATACTTCGGGAGTGGGACCGGTGAAACTTGAGAATATTTGGGCCTCAACGTAACCAACTAACAGGTTCGCATAGTTGGGGCCCATTCTCATTCCCATGGCCAATCCCGAGATTTGCTGGTAAAAATCACCAGCGAACGAAAATCAGTTGAGTGAGAGGACAAGTTCGGCCAGATGAACGAGTGTGGCTGTGTTAGGTTGGGGGTTGGGTTGAAGGTCAGGGAAATATTGGAGTGCACGCAGCCCCTCGTGGTGAGGGATCATCGTGTATAGGCTCTGGATGTCGAGAGTTAAGAGAAGTTTAGAGGGGCCAGGCAGGAAAGAGAAAGAGTTGAACAAACGAAGTGCATGGTTGGTGTCATGGATGTGAGAGGGGAGGGAAGCTACTAGGGGGGAGGGGCAAGGACACGGTCAAGATATCTGGAGATGAGTTTGATATATATATATATCGAAACGTCAAAGACTTTCCGTATTCCCGAGCGTCATACTAATACATCCTTTTGTTATTTACACCACCTGTCCTCGTCTGTTGTTGTTTTTTCGTATATTCTCCCATATATATATTATTGTCTGGGGAGAGTCATTCTGTTTTAATACCTTATTAATTAACACACACTGATTCAATTTCCACTAATTTACTTATTTATTTTTCAATAAAAATTAAAAATAATAAAAGATAAATAAGTAAATGAGTGGAAACTGAACTGGTGAGTGTGTTAATTCATAAGGCATCAAAACACAATGACTCTCCCCAGACACAACAAAATATGCTTCAATACACGAATTCGCAGAAAGAATCTTGCACACCAAATACCAAAACGAAATATATGTATGTAGTTAAGTCTATATCCGGTCATAGAAACCAATGGTTTTGGATCCACAAAGGGCTTAGCCTCAAGGACGGCTTTAGAGTCTGATGAGACGTCCCTGGGGCTAAGCCCTTTGAGGATGTGAAACCATTGGTCACTCTATGACCAGACATATACTTAACAGCATATAAATACATTATTGTTCTATGCTTTAGAGTGTGTTTCTTTTTCGGATATATATATATATATAGCCAGCTGGAGGAGATGTCCTCCTGGGGCTAAAAGCAACAGTAACATCCACCCCTCGGGGTCAGCCACATTTAAGTGACAAATATACTTCACTTTATTGTGCAGTTACTGTTAATACCTCGTTCAGAGATTTAACATTGCTATATATATATATATATATATATATTATATATATATATATATATATATATATATAT
>NC_068984.1:42053750-42057414 GCF_001194135.2 Octopus bimaculoides | reverse complement strand
TATACATAGGCATAGCTACAGAAATATGCACCACCACTAACTTTGTTTCCTCGTAGCTTTCTGAAAAATGGATATTATTTTTAAAACTAAATTTCTTGTTAATACGTTTCAGATGGAGTAAATTACGATTATTTCGGAATTTGTTGTGAAAATTATGCTATATATGTACACACATACACACACACACTCATTAAACAGCGACAATATCACAAATTAAACAATAAGATTGAATATAAAACGATATAACGTTATAAAGACAGGGGAAGGGACTCAAAACTATATTATTTAGGCCGATACAAAAAGTTAATGAAAAAGCATTTGGCAGTCGGTGATGTGAGAGCAGAATCTCTCTAAACTGGAACCACATGATGTACATGCCGTGTGTATGTATAATTACTTATTTCGCAGAAGGTTATTTACCCGAGCGAGTCAGTTAATATTGAATCATACGCTAAAGAATTTCTTTAAAATACATTCAACGAAAAATAATTATAACTGTTAGTTTTAGTTCTGTGAATTGTGAACCGTAAAGCATCAGGAAAGAATAATGGATAAAGAATAAATGAATAAAAGAAAGCGAATTGTTTTAACTACAACATAAAAACCATAATAACGTCAAGAAGCGAAGTAATGAAGACTGAAAGTTGATGCTGTCAAAAGCCATCATCGACAACTGACGTAAGTAACAAAGAAAATGGAATTGACTTTAAAGAATTCGATGTGAGTTTCAAATATAGTTTAAATAACTGGTTTGTTTACCTGTGAGCAGTCCAACCCTAATCCGATTACGCACTTCGCTCGGACAGTCCGCCATTGTTACAACACACGATGCTATATACACGGCAGCATTCCCACCCTTCCTTTCATAGTTTCTTTACCAGTCGTGAAATATCACACATTCTTCCGTTTCTTCTCTCATTCACAGCTATGCATGTGTTTGTTTAGACATATGCGCGGCGCGCTACGCACAAAACCCAACTGACGTTATTCCAAGAGAACTATTAAAGTATTTAAACAAAGATTTTACTGAAAGTATATATCTTTTCAGCAAACCTATCTTTATTACTATTATTTAAAATTTTTTGTACATTAAATTTCTAAATATTGATTCTTACCAGCAACACAAGGGTAGGGATACAGTCAGTAGAATAGCTTTTAGTATACGTCTGGTATTTTATCAGCTCAGGAGTTGGAACTGACAACGCAGAACAGGCAAGACTCGATAGTATAAAATAGAAATTCGATGTTTTTGTTTACTTCGCGGAGCATCAGAGATCAAACAAAAAAATAAAAATTACAAGCGCACTTCGACGGAGAGTTTATCTCTTTCAAGTTAACAAATTAGTGTGTGTTTGTGTGTATGTAATGCATACATGTATTTGTATCTTTTAATTTATATCTGCATTAAAAAAAGTCTCTTTGTCAAAGTATAGGTCCGCCGGTCCGTATGATTGTGCGTGTATGTACTCGATTGTCACCGCCTGGATATCTTGCTATTGTCTCTTATTGAAACTTTGCAAACTTTTGTATTTCTTTTATAAACAACGTGTCTGAAATAATTAGTTTATGCAGAATTACTGATTTTCTATTGACCGAGTCTGCGCATCATTTACGGGTGCCGGATATCATTAGTAAAACAATAAATGTAAAAAGAAAAGAAGAAATGTGAAAAGAAAACTAATAAATGCATAGCAAAACTTTTGAAGATAACTTACAAGCACAAGCAGATACAGGCTAAAGAGGTTGAGTGTGTTGTACCGTCACTCCTGTTCTACTGGTTCTTGTGCAGGGCAATTAGAACGCAGTTAGTGTCGGTCGATTGCCTGATTAATGACCATTTATGATAATAACAAGCAAAATATCTGCACGTTAAAAAGAGGGAAGCAGTGTAAGTGTATATAAAAAGAAACGGTGGGAAGAGGGTAAAAGCTAAGAAAATAAATACTTATCTACAATGTTTTTTCTAACAGGCCACTCGCTAGAAAGGACCCAAGCACTGGCCCGCGTACCAGTACCGGGCCACACATAAAGGATAAATTTTAAATTTTCATTTCTATTTTAATGACTATCTCAGTCTGCAGGGTATTTTTGTATTATATATGTGTAAAGAATGTTGTTGCTCTTGAGTCTGGGGTCACCAAATTGTAAAGGCATGATTGGGAGGAGAGAAGTCGAAAATAACAATGCAGCTTGAATGATGATAATGCAGCGTAAAACTAAAGAGTGAAGAACAATTAGTTGTGAAGATGACCATTTATTTCGTTGATTGTAATGTTGTTATAATATAAAATAAAAACGACGTCGACGCGTCGTTTCTTCGTTTATATACAAGTTGGTAGTTTGTTGTAGTAAAATACAGTAAAATACTTTCAAGTTCCATGGATTCTTTACGAAGCTAGTTTAATTGTCTGATGCTAGAGAAGAAGAAAGGATGAGATTTGTCTTGTCAAACAGCCGTGTAAGGGAAAATCGATTGCATCCACCTCAGTGATTAACTGCTACTTATTTTATCGACACCGAAACGATGAAAAACAAAGTCCTCCCCAGCAGAATTTGAATTCAGGACATAAAATGGAAAACAAATGCCGCCATGCATTTTCTCTAACTGGCCAGTCACACTAACTAACTTAACACTGCAATGTCTTTACTCCCAGCTTTCACATAATTTCAGCACCAACGTCACCATTGCCAATAGCTCGACTTTTACATTGAAGTTATTATTCATGTAACAACGTTGGATTGCCCCTAGTTTTCCCGTTGATTTAATACTGTCTACCTGCCACTTTAGTAACGTAGGCATTACTAATATTATTCTCAGTTTATGCACTAGCTATGTCTCTAAAATTATAATCCTTCTAGCTCATGTTTCTTGGTTATGATGTGTTTGTGTGCTGAGAATGAAAGCTTTAAGTTTTTCAGCTAATTATATTGCATGTTATTTTCTTCAACTTGTAGATTACATTAAAATCTAGCCGCACGTTTGCTGTACATCATCATAATTTTTGATAACCTGAGACATTTGTGTATAAATTAAAAATCGACATCGGGAAAATTTGAAGTCAGGGCTTAGGCATCTGAATGACTAAGACGAGAGAATCTATCCAACCACCCTGGCGACTCGATCAATTCTCCTTCCTCCTCTGGCTAAGTTATTATACAAAATATTTATAGAGAAAAATACATTTTTTTCCTTATGAATGTAAAAATATGCAAAAATAATTATCTAATAAAAGTACAAAATGTATATGGCCAGCAAACACTTCCCATATTTACTCTGTCATTTACAAAAATGCCGGCATATTAAGTTGGGTTTATGCGGCAGTTTTATAATAGTCAAAAGAATTCGCTGCTTTTGTGTACTCAATAAAATTAAAACTAGTTTTAAAACTTTTTATTTCTAAGAGTTCTCTCCCTTGGACTATTCTTTTACTTGTTTCAGTCATTTGACTGCGGCCATGCTGGAGCACCGCCTTTAGTTGAGCAAATCGACCCCAGGACTTATTCTTTGGAAGCCTAGTACTAATTCTATCGATCTCTTTTGCCGAACCGCTAGGTTACGGGGACGTAAACATACCAGCATCGGTTGTCAAGCGATGTTGGGGAGACAAACACAGACACACAAACACATCTATATATATATATATATATATATATATATATATAT
>NC_068984.1:42047554-42052894 GCF_001194135.2 Octopus bimaculoides | reverse complement strand
CGACAACTTTAACATGGAATAACTTGCGAATTCCTTTTTTTTTTGTTAAGAAGACTAAGAGTAAAATATGTTTTATATGACACATTCTACCAGTGTCCCAAGTTTCAAAGTGTTTCGTTAGTGTTTCGTTAAGAAAATACTGGCGGCCCCGTTTTAAAATAGATCCTATATGAGTGTATGTATGTATCTCTATGTGTATGTATATGTATATAAGGGTGAGTATGTATATGTGTATATAAGAAATAAAGACAAGGGGTCGAAGAACCTAATTTTTATTAAAACCCCAGGGGGAACAACTTAACCACGACGACTATTATTACTTCTGCTAGTTATTGGGCAGCTATAGCCACTCCTAAGAAAACGAATCTTGACTACACTATTCAATTTACAAAGCCAGATAGTAGTAATTTGTGGTCACAGTCAGTTGAACTTGTCATGCTACCAGAACCAAAGGACATTATGAATGTTAATCTTAATTTTAATTTCAATTTAATTTTCTCTTTACATATTCCATTTTAGTACATATTTTTTATAAGGTTTTTCAAAAACCGAAGCATGAGTCCTAGTTGATATTCTTTCATATATTTTGACATATCAATGTGTTAATTTTCTTCAATGTATTTTCTATTTCTTTTAAAATTTAGTAATCAGTCATCTTAAATTCATTCCCGAAAATATAGACTTTGCAAATATATATATATATAGTTCTAATTTTTTTAAAATCATTTTTTAAAAAATAGATGGATAGTAGAAAGGTAAAACCTATTTGATTGGCATGTGTCGCATCGGATGTCTTCAGATGACAATTGAGGCAAAATGCTATCTGCTTTAGATATGTCACATCGAATATTATATTGTCTTTCCTGAATCAGAATTTCCAGCACTGCCATTTGAGACTTCAGTTTTGCAGCTTAAACTTTCTCAGGATCTTAACAATGGTTTATAATTTAAACATAAACCCAGCACAATCTTGAGGGGAGAGGATTAGTCGGTACCATCGACCTCAGTACTTGACGGATATTTATTTGAAAATTTAAAAATTCGAAAGCAAAACTGACTTCGGCGGGATTTTAACTGAGAATGTAAAGAACCAGAGCAGGTATTTTATTCAACCTCTTAATAATTCTCTCAATATTTTGAACTGGTATGGCGGTGAGCTGGCAGAAACGTTAGCACGTCGGGCGAAATGCTTAACGCTATTTCGTCTGTCTTTACGTTCAGAGTTCAAATTCCGCCGAGGTCGATTTTGCCTTTCATTCTATCGGGTTCGATAAATTATGTACCAGTTGCGTATTGAGGTCGATCAAATCGACTGGCCCCCTACCCCAAAATTTCGGGCATTGTGCCTAGAGTAGTAAAGAATATTTTGAACTAGGTAAGGCGACGAGCTGGCTGTATCGTTAACACTCCAGGGAAAATGCTTTGCGGCATTTTGTCCGTCTTCACGTTCTGAGTTCAAGTTCCGTTGAGGTCGACTTTATCTTTCATCCTTTAAGAGTTTATAAAATAAGTACCAGCAGGACGCTGGGTTCGATGTAATCGACTTAGTCCTTTCTCCGAAATTGCTGGTCTTGTGCCAATATTTTAAATTGGTATTTTAGACTTACAAGTTATGCTACTTTAGTACATTATTTTATGATAAAGAAATGAATTCGCTGAAACAAATCGTGCCAAGTCGTCAACAAAATGTTTTGCGGATACGTGTTACCTCCCTTGGACTGTGTGTACCTGTTTTTAGTACATTCATTTCCACTCAGATTATAAAGGAAGAATTAAACAAGATGGGTGACAAGAAAGACAGAAATATCAAAATAGACAGGAGAGATTATAATTTATAAAACAACTGGAAGGAAAATGACAAAAATAATCCGGAAATAAAGAAAGCATTTACAATCACACAATTACGACAACAATCAAAGCCAGTATTTCCCTCTAAAAGTAACACAAAACCTTTACTGTTTTACTGGGAGTGATTGCTAGGCTGGGGTGCTAAAACAGCCAAGAACATCCCTCACGAACATCGTTTAATAAATTCGTCGAGACGAGATGTCAACAATGACTAAAACTTTCATGTCAGCGGTCTTTACTCATGGGATATTTACTCTGGATAGGGTTCACTAATAGTTAAAGCTAATTTATAAGTAAACTTATCTTATCGTGGCAAGCAAAGCAACCTGTATTTACGCGACATGACAATACACGAAGAAATTTCGAATCGAAGGGCTTGCTTTATCAACACTTCATTCCTCTCAACATATATGCGCGCGCACGCACGCATATACACACGCGTGCGCACGCAAACGCCCGTGCACACACACACACACATTTACACACGCACACACGCACACATACACACACTCACTCACTCACTCTTCAACAATCTTTAAGAGCGATGGAGAATTGGAGCTCATTCCAACTAAGAAAGCTATCACTGGTTTTAACGTCCATGGAGTGGATTTCTTCTGCAGACCAGTCAAGTATTCCAAATGTTGGAATCAGCACTGGTACTGCAAATGCATTGTGGGATATTTTCTTGTTGTAAGAGGAGAGTTCGGACTGCCATATTCTCGGCACAATATTCTCTGGTCACTCTATCTTTATTCACAGTACCTTTGTATATGTTTTCGTATGTAGATGTGTGTGTGTGTGTGTGTGTGTTTGTATGTATGTTTGTATGTATGTATGTTTGTATGTATGTATGTATATGTATATATATATGTGGAGGCGCAATGGCCCAGTGGTTAGGGCAGAGGACTCGCGGTCATAGGATCGCGGTTTCGATTCCCAGACCGGGCGTTGTGAGTGCTTATTTGAGCGAAAACACCTAAAGCTCCACGTGACTCCGGCAGGGGATGGTGGTGAACCCTGCTGGGATCTATTTCAAAACGGGGGCACCAGTATTTTCTTAACGAAACACTAACGAAACACTAACGAAACACTTTGAAACTTGGGACACTGGTAGAATGTGTCATATAAAACATCTTTTACTCTTAGTCTTCTTAACAAAAAAACGTACATCGCAAGTTATTCCATGTTAAAGTTGTCGTATTTCTGTAATTTCAACCAATCACTGACGTCTATTCAGCTGAATAGAGTTATTGCTGGGCGGTCATAAAAATGTTATTCCCTGTGACATATTTCATCCGGTTTAATCGTAATTTTTACTTCCCAGCCAATGTCGTTTGGGGATCAGTTCCACTGCGCGTGGACAAATGTCTTTTACAGCAGCCCCCGATCGACCAAAGCGTTTATTGCCTGTTTTAATATTTGTGTTGTTTGACCCCTTTCTCTGCACACCGCTTGATAACAACCAGTGGTCACTTGTTTTACATCTGCGTAACTTAGCGGTTCGGCCAAAGTAGCCGATAGAATAAATACCAGACTTAAAAATAAGTACAAGGATCGATTTGATCGAGTATGCCCCTTAAGGCGGTGCTCCAGCATGGCCACAGTCCAATGACTGAAACAAGTAAAAGATATTTGTGTGTGTGTGTGTGTGTGTGTGTGTGTGTGTGTGTGTGTGTGTGTGTGTGTGTGACCGTGTGTGCCCGTGTGTACATGTGTGTGTTGCTGGTTGTGTTTTTAATGTAAGTAGGTCGGTATTGGAGGATGTTTTCGATGTCATTGTTCATGTGAATAGTGTATGTAAGAGCAAAAGGCGGCGATTTGGCAGAATCGTTAGCGCGCCGGGCGAAATGCTTGCGGTATTTCGTCTGCCGTGACGTTCTGAGTTCAAATTCCACCGAGGTCGATTTAGCCTTTCATCCTTTCGGGGTCGATTAAGTAAGTACCAGTTACGCACTGGGGTCGATGTAATCGACTCAATCCCTTTGTCTGTCCTTGTTTGTCCCCTCAATATTTAGCCCCCTGTGGCTAATAAAGAAATAAGTGTATGTAAGAGTAAAGTGTTTTAAGTTGCGTGTGAATTGAGAGTAAGCCTGTGAGCAAAAGATTATGTAATAAAAAATGCGAAGCGTGCTGTTATCTGCACTAAAAGACGCGTTTTATGGGCGGAACGGGATGACAGAGCAGATTTAGGATCAAAGGCATTCGAGCCAAGTACATATCGTCTTTTTTAGAGGATTTAAAGCAGTAAACGGGTGAAGAGTTAAACAAATAGAATGCCTTTCGTTATTTATTCTGGGTGTTTGCGCTCCAACTTCTCATCCTGCTGCTGTTAACTTTATCTTTCGTCACTTTGGGAATCGATAAATAAATTTCAAGTCAAATATTGGGGTAAATTTCTCCTCAGTCTCTTCTCTCACTACCTGCTTGTCTGTCTGTCTGTCTGTCTGCCTCTCTGTCCTTCTCTCTCTTTCTCCCTCTCTTTCAGTCTCATTTTCTGCCAATATCTCTGTATGTCCCGCCTGAAAAAAAAAAAAAAAATCAGCTTTATAAGGGAGACTACTCTCTGCGGATACGACAAGAAAGGAATTGGGAATCCGGGATTACATTAGCTACTGTGTCCTTGTCATAAGACAATGAGGTGGGATCTAAGAATGATTTGGTGCTATTTCTGAACTGAAGTGTAGTCACGTTGAGTGTACCCTATGGACTCATTGGTATCAAAAATAGTTCAATGACTTTGGAAGACATAAGGAAGGAATTTAACAACAAACGTGACATTGATAAAAGAATTTCAACGAGTTTATCGTGTCAGAAAGCAGTGGAATGTTCTACCAATAACAAGAGCAACAGCAATGTTTCCATCAAAATTTTCAAGAACAAGCGATTGTTGGTGTGTAGATACACACATACGCGTGCACGCACACACTTGTATATGGGAAATAAAATTACTGTTATGTTATGAACTACATTAACTTACAGCACTTCATGTTTCAAGCTCTGATGAGGCTATAGACTAATACTTAAGTATTCAATTATGAACGCATTGTACCTTATAACAGAAACATCTGTAAGCTTATGAAGTTCATTGCATAAATGTTTATTCCTTTGTCAATTTCTCAATTTCTTATTACTGACGTGTACTTGACTGACGCTTTGTTCTAAAGCATACGTATATTGAGTTCTAACACTAGGTTATTAGTATAGCTATGCCTAAGCGAAATGCTGAGACCCCCTTCGGTCATGACTGACCATGGGATTGCACCTTGGTTGAATAAAAATGTAATGGCAAGTATTTATTGACCTTTTTCTTTCCTTTAAAAATCGGCACGAACTTTCCGGACAACCCAATATATCTGTAAATAATATGTGACAATTATTTGTCACATATTATTTACAGATAAATTCCTCTATTTACATGATATCGACGTATCTTTCTTTCTTTTGTTGTCTTACCTTTTCTATCTATATATTTATATATATATATATATATAT
>NC_068984.1:42045813-42047254 GCF_001194135.2 Octopus bimaculoides | reverse complement strand
TACTCCATTTATTTAAGTAATGCGAAATAAATGGAGTAGCATGAAACGTGCGTACTGCAATCATCTTTGAAATCCGTGTTGCTTATTTTGATTTTTTGATCACCTAGTTTTTTGGAATGGTCTTTGTATAATACCATACCATACTATATTCTGGTGCCTAAACATAAGTACCACATTCAATTTTGAATCTATATATATATATAAACAATATATGAGTATATGCATATATATGTACATGTATGTACATACCTTCATCTACATGTACACATAGATACATAACTGGGTACATGACGTGGCAAAAGAACATGGACAAAATGATAAACAAGGTACAACAAACAAGCAAGCCACATAGAAATATATATATATTCGAAATTCCTTTGACTCCAGGTGTCAACAAGAGATCCTCATATGTCTCGATCTCAGGCTCTGGATTGTTTTTTTTTTCCCCAGGTCTACCAATGCATCAGTTTTGGGGGAACTTCTCCATGCTCAATTTCCCTTTGTGGTGCCAATCAGAGGACCTGCTTTGTAATGTTGGAAACATGTTTCCCTAGAGTGTGTCCCTACTGAATCCCATTTCTTTCTCTTGATCTGGATTTCGATAGGTTGCTGGGTCACCTGTTGCCACAAGGTTTTGTTTGTCTCGCTATTTCACCCGAAGGATTTTACAGATACATCTATTCACAGATGTTTGGAGTTAGTCAGTGAAGAACTTTGTGATCGCCAGATGAGTTTGAGCATCTTGAAAGCCGTTGTAGCTTTGCTAATCCTTATTTCTATCTCCTATTCTGGTCCACCCTCTTTACTGACAACTCTTCCTCAGATATGTGAAACGACAGACATCTTCAATTTCCTTTCCTCTGACTGGGAAGGTGATATCGTTGACCGTGTGCACTCAAGCGTTTTGTCTTCCGATGTTGAACTTGAGGTCAACTTTCATGGATGTTACGCCCATTACTGAGACCTTCTCCTCCCAGAATTTGTTCTGGTGATAAGTGAGGAATGAGAGATACTTTGTAGATTGAAAGACTTGGCCGTTTATGGTTATTTCTTTACACCTTGATGTTAATTGTTATTATTGTTATTTCGAGGTCTCAAGTCCATTCTGATCGAGCTTTTAAACAGAGACCATCTTTTTTTATATATGCAGGGTCCCCGGGATCCCATTATACAACTATGTGGCTTGAGTGGGTTTTGGCAGCTATTTTTAACAGGTCGAGTAAACGTATTCAGACAGCTCCTCGTTGGTTAGAAATGTTTGAAATGGGGGCAGTAAGTCGATCATTTGCAGAATAAATGACATTGTTCTTTTGAGACGTAGCACAAATCGATGCACAACAGTAATAAAACTGATTCATAACGACTTGGAGTCTTCTTTACTGTCAGGGAATAATAGTTTCAAATTTTGGCACAAGTCCTGCAAATTTAGGGCTATATATAT
>NC_068984.1:42043904-42045512 GCF_001194135.2 Octopus bimaculoides | reverse complement strand
CTGTATTTTTTTGTTCATCAGTACACGTATGGTCAAGATATATAAAAATAAACAAGAATCAACCTGACTTATTTAGTCCCTCGATAGCGTGAGGCATTAATACACAGTTAATGTCCTTTATATATAATTAAATATATCTATGAAGAGACGATGAATTTTTTCATTACGAAATTTTTCGTTATTTTTTCATTATGAGGTTTTTTCACGCTGACTACTTGATAAATTCTTATAAAGAATTTATCCTATATTATATTATATATATATATATATATATATATATATATATATACGCATACATTCATACACCCAGGCGTTCTCATCTTATTCATCTTTCTTCTTCACATCATTCTAGTTGTGTCTAAACCTCAAGCTCAGCAATAATTCCTACATTCAGTCCTTCTCTCCCAGAATATCAGCTCCATGGAATTCTCTCCTTGTTCATATCTTTTTCCGTAAGTGTTGACTTACAAAGTTTCTAGATGAAAATGATGACAAAAAGAGGCAATACATTCAAATATGAGTGCTTGCATCTTGTGGCAGAAACAGCTGTAAGCTAATGAAGTAATGAAGTTCATTACGTTATTTCTTGTTCCCTAGTCATTTGTGTATTCTGAAGAAACCTAGATTCGTGTTGTAGAAACCTAGACTCGTGCCTAGGTGAGCTGGCAGAAACGTTAGCACGCCGGGCGAAATGCTTAGTGGTCTTTCGTCTGCCGTTACGTTCTGTGTTCAAATTGCGCCGAGGTCGACTATGCCTTTCATCTTTTCGGGGTCGATAAATTAAGTACCAGTTACGCACTGGGGTCGATCTAATCGACTTAATCCCTTTGTCTGTTCTAGTTTGTCCCCTCTATGTTTAGCTCCCTGCGGACAATAAAGAAATAAGAAACTTAGACTCGTGTCTCCAACGCATGAAACTATTAGTAGCACGTATCTTTGTATTGTGTACATTAAACGATAATCATGTGTGTGTGTGTGTGTGTATACATATCATCATCATCATAAATATATATTTTACTTCCTGCTGTTCTTATTCTCTCTCATCTAATTTCTTTATTGCCCACAAGGGGCTAAACATAGAGGGGACAAACAAAGACAGACAAAGGGATTAAGTCGATTACATCGACCCCAGTGCATAACTGGTACTTAATTTATCGACCTCGAATGGATGAAAGGCAAAGTCGACCTCGGCGGAATTTGAACTCAGAACCTAAAGACAGACGAAATACCTCTAATCATTTTGCCCGGCGTGCTAACGTTTCTGTCAGCTCGCCGCCCTTATTCTCTCTCATCTCGACAAACTTATTCGCACTAAACTGCTTCAACGCTTTAAACCAGCGCGAATGAAAGTTCACAGCTCTTCTATTGTCTATCTTGCCAGCACCTCCCGCAATAAACAATACCGAGATTAAAGGCTTTCACCTCGGTGATGTCATATATGTTGTCAAAATCACGAGCTCATGGTTTTTATTTTTGTACGTTTATTCTAGTTCCCAACCACTCAACTAACCAACCACTACTCTCTCTCTCCCGCTCACTCTATTCTCACTCCCTATACATATATGCGTGTGTGTGTGTGTGTGTGTATGTGTGTGTGTGTGTGTGTGT
>NC_068984.1:42038217-42043804 GCF_001194135.2 Octopus bimaculoides | reverse complement strand
CGTTTTCTTTCCTTCATTTCCTTGTTGCACTTTTCTTTCTTTTTCTCATTGTTTATTATTTACTTGTTCTTGTTTGTTTCTTTGTTTGTTTTTAAGTAAAGGGCCATTGGTTACTCCTCCACCCCCTCTTTTCTCCCTTCTAAATTCCGACCTTTGGTTAAATTTCTTTTTTCTTTTTCCCTTAGCTAGCAATTTTCTCTCTCATTTATCTCATCCGATCTGATTATAACTGCACATTCCCCCCCTCTCTCTCTCTCTATATATATATATCTTTGTCTCTCTCTCCCTCTCTCTCTCTTGCCGAATTTCTCTTCCTCAGTCGTTTCTGTTTTCTACTCCTCCTCCTCCTCCTCCTTTTACTTTTCATTTTCATAATTATCTTCTTACACCTCTACCTTCACCCCCTACTGCTCCACCGCCGAATATTCTTTCTCCTCCTCCTCCTCCTCCTGTTCCTCCACCCTCTGCTCTCCTTCATTTAGCAATGTCCACCTTTGTTCTAGTTGCTTTCCTCTGTTTTCCTTCATTCTTTTAACTCCCCCCACATCGTTTTCCACTTTCTCCTCATCCACCCATTACATTCAAAATGGATTACACTAATTCCATTTTTTTTCACCCTCCCCCATTTACCTGTTCACTAGCTCCATAATACTCTATTTTCCTCTTCTCTCTTCCCCTTCTCTCTCTTTCTTTTTCTCTCTCCCACGCTCATTCAGTCAACTCGTTATTCCTCTTCATCAACTTTCTTTCCCTCTTCTAATACCCATAGTCTTCTCTTAACTCGTCGTCTCGACTTATTCGCCTGGATTAAACTTACGCGGAGGCCTAAACAAACAACAAACACGCGCATCATATTTGGTTCTCTATCTGTCTATCTGTCTATCTATCTATATATCTATCTATCCGCCTGTCTGTCAGTCTCTCTCTTTCAGTCTCTCTATCCATCTGTCTCTGTCTCTCTCTCCCCATCTCTCTCTCGCTCTCTCTCTCTCTCTAAGCAATGATCACAAGAAGATAACACATATACACACACGTATACCTACCTACCTACCTACCTACCTTATACATTTTGTCCGTGAATAATTACTGAAGACAGTAACTTCGGCCTCGTGGCTGATTGGGTTTTTGCATGCACAAGCCTATGCCATGCTTTAAAGAACATTAATGAACTATGGAGCATGAGCCACATTTCAGTTATCTTCCCCTCTTTCTTCTTCCCCACTTCTCTTTCTTTTATATATAGATGTACATAATATCTACTCGGAAACATAACGCCATTATACGTTTATGTTGAATATACTATTTTGCTATTTATGTATTCATACCTACCCGTGTTTACGAAAGGATTGATAAGTTATTGAAACTCATCGATGGATGTACTGGAGTGGTTTAATAAAAGCTGGCCGGTAAGTTATTTCTATTTATTTGAGGTTGACTTTGCATTTCATCATTTCAGGGGACGATTAATTAAGTATCAGTGAAACAAATTTAGGGCCTTGTGCCTCCAGTAGAAAGGATTATTATTATTATTATTATTATCATTATTATTATTATTATTATTATTATTATTATTATTGTTCAGTAGTTTTATTTTTTTTAACGTGCTTTCACTTCACTACCGAGCGCAGCTCTGTGTGCCTTGGGTATGTGCTGTGGTTTGCTGTGATGCTCTTATGGTTACTGTATTGAAAGTGTTATTATTATTATTATTATTATTATTATTATTATCATTATTTTACTTCTCAGAGTTCTCGGGCTTACTTGCTCTGGTTGATTCTGTAGAAGCGGACAGCAACCTGTTGCCAGAGGTCTCACAGGGTCTCTTTCCGTTAATTATAAGCTTTGGTACCTGGATGTTAACTTATTGTGGAAGACACTCAACACCCAAGCACCAATCTCAAAATCCTAGCTATCCCCAATAGAGCAGTTTTTTGAGGCCTGCTCTGCCCTCATGTCAATTCCAATTTCTCCGACATATTTCTCGAATTTGGTTGTTAGTGCTCCGTGTGCCCCCACACAACGACTGGGATAGCAGTTACTCTCCTTGTTGCCTATATTCTTGCAATTTTGTCTTTTAGTAGTCTGTATTTCTCCATCTTTTCTAGCTCTTTGTCATCTACACGGGCATTCCCAGGTATGGCTATATCTATGATCTTGGTTTCTCTTTTTCCTTTTAATCACCACAATAATGTCTGGTCCTCGAACATCGGCGAGCAGGCAGAATCGTTAGCACGCCAAGCAAAATGCTTAGCGTCATTTCGTCCGTCCTTACGTTCTGAGCTCAAATTCCGCCGTGGTCGGCTTTGCCTTTCATCCCTTCGGGGTCGATGAAATAAATACCAGTAGAGTACTGAGGTCGATATAATCGACTCCCCTCTCCCACAAATCTGCTGCCCTTTTGGAAAAATTTGAAACCATCATCATCATTATTATTATTATTATTATTATTATTATTAAGGCACCGAGCTGGCAACATTGTTAGCCCACCGGGGAAAAAAATAAGCGGTATTTCGTCCGTCTTTACGAAGCCAACTTTGCCCTTCGTTTTTCCGGGGTCGATAAAATAAGCACCAGTTGAGCACTGGGGTTGATCTAATTGACCTGCCTCGTCCCTCGCAATTATTGGCCTTGTACTAAAATTTAAAACCATTATCATTATTGCGGTGAGCTGGCAGAACCGTTAGCACGCCAGGCAAAATGTCTAACGGCATTTTATCCGTCTTTATGTTCTGAGTTTACATTCCGCCGAGGTCGACTTTGCCTTTCATCCTATCGATAAACTAAGTACCAGTGAAACACCGGGGCTGATGTAATCGAGTAGTCCCCTCTCCCCAAATTTCAGGCTTTGTGCCTTTAGTAGAAAGGATCATCATCATCCTCCTCCTCATCATCATCGTCATCATCCTCATCATCATCATCATCATCATCCTCATCGTCGTCGTCGTCGTTAACATCATCGTCATCAGAATTATCATTGTGATTAAAAGCAGAATCGTACATTTCCCCTGAGCTCCACTTAGAAAATATTTTCTTCAAGGACTTTTTTTTTTTTTTGTAGACACTCCGTCGCTTACGACATCGAGGGTTCCAGTTGATCCGATCAACGGAATAGCCTGCTCGTGAAATTAACGTACAAGTGGCTGAGCACTCCACAGACACGCGTACCCTTAACGTAGTTCTTGGGGATATTCAGCGTGACACAGTGTGACAAGGCTGGCCCTTTGAATTACAGGCACAACAGAAACAAGAAGTAAGAGTGAAAGAAAACTGTGGTGAAAGAGTACAGCAGGGTTCGCCACCATCCCCTGCCGGAGCCTCGTGGAGCTTTAGGTGTTTTCGTTCAATAAACACTCACAACGCCCGGTCTGGGAATCGAAACTGCGATCTTATGACCGCGAGTCCGCTGCCCTAACTACAACCCTCACCTCAACAAAGGGCTTTCAGAATGTTTGAATATTTATCCTAATACTTAGGAGAAAAGGAGAACATTCATCCGCAGACATCTTCGTCCTATACACATTTTTGCAGGCGTCAAGTTTAGCTCGTTTATTAAGGTTCAATACTGACAGCACAGATTTGCGAAAGTAGGAGTCAGTCACAAGTAGTTTTTATTCATGATTAGTTCCAAACAATTTTTGAAAACAGGAAATTGGATTTAATTTAAAAAAAGTTAAGCAGAAATTGATAATGAAACAGAAAACTAATGGATGCCGTCGCCGCATTCATGGTCATCGTGACCATTTAAAGGGATCATATCAATATGATAATAGTAACAGATGATGATGCTGATGATGATGATGATGATGATGATGATGATGATGATGACGAGGATGATAATGATGAGGAGGAGCATGAGGAGGATGATGATGGTGATGATGATGATGATGATGATGATGATGGTGATGATGATGGTCATGATGATGATGATGATGACGAGGATGATGATGATGAGGAGGAGGAGGATGATCATGATGGTGATGATGATGATGATGATGATGGTGATGATAATGATGATTTGCAGTATTTGTTCCAGTTCTTTGCACGCTACCTGTAACGCCTGCAAAGACAAAATTATACTGCCACAAATTGGCGGCTTTTTCGCATAAACATTGGTGGGCAGCACTCATGAGCAACGATCAGTCCTCCTCAAAATATCTTGCCCGAAACTTACACACACATTTGCTGATGTTTGACCCAATACAACCGATTAGATATAGCTGTGTGGGATTACAAGAAAAAAAGCTTTGTTGCGGGAATCAGCTCCCTTCGGATACCTTTATGATTAGGAAAATACAAGAAAAAAAAAATGCCTATGGACCATTGATAAGGAGGAGTCAGTAAATACAGTACCTAAGATAAACTTTTAGCTTCATGACTATTATTATTGAAGCAACAAGATACGTACCGACCCGCCTGGAGCAAAGTATGACTGAACTTGGGTTCTTGGGGCGAGAACGCAACCCCTTAATTTATACGTTACAAATGATCATGATATCTAAGACAATAAAAATCTGTAAGACCCTTTTATGATTTAGAAGAGGATGAATCAAAGATGCTTGCCTTCAGAATCTGGCTACCAAAAAGAAGACCGGTCAAAATTACCTCTGAATTAAAAAAAAAAGTGGGGGGGAGAAAACCTATCTGTCTACCTCTATATGCGTGGGTATATATATATATGTGTGTATGTGTGTGTGTACACACACATATAAATTAAAATGGAAAATTTAAATGTAAAGTATATAATACATTATAAACGCTTATTTGGAGGGGGAAATGTGCTGTTGAAACAGGAACCCGGTGTCTGTTATTACCTGAATAACCGCTTTGCTTTTCACGGTTCATTTTTCTCTTCAAAAATGGTCCTTATTATGTCCATTATTATATTTAAAAATCTAACTGCTTAATTTACAATTGTTTGTATTTTTTAGTTAATGCTCATCATAAGCAGCAAATAAAAATATGATATATACCTAAGAAAGCATTAAAATTCCTATCTGCTAGGGTCTGAATGACTTACCTATCATCTATGAAACAAGTGAGATTCCTTGTCGAGGTAGGTGTGTGAGTTATACTTAGAAAACCTTTATAGAATGATATAATTTAGACCAAGAAATGTGACATGTGCTCAGGAATGTACTGGATAACAATGTCGCCCTGGCAATAGCTATGCTTTTCGCGTTCTGTCACAGGAAAGGGGAAGGCGTAGTTCATTTTCTGTTCTAAATTTGTGCTTATACTGCCTTCCTTCACACACACGTGCACGACTGTAGGCTTGATGCAAATGAACAATAGATTCATTAATTAGAGAAGTTGGCACTCCGTCGCTTACGACGACGCGGGTTCCAGTTGATCCGATCAACGGAACAGCCTGCTCGTGAAATAAGCATGAAAGTGGCTGAGCACTCCACAGACACGTGTACCCTTAACGTAGTTCTCTGGGATATTCAGCGTGACACAGTGTGACAAAGCTGACCCTTTGAATTACAGGCACAACAGAAACAGGAATTAAGAGTGAGAGAAAGTTGTGGTGAAAGAGTACAGCAGGGTTCGCCACCATCCCCTGCCGGAGCCTCGTGGAGCTTTAGGT
>NC_068984.1:42032634-42036583 GCF_001194135.2 Octopus bimaculoides | reverse complement strand
ACACACACACACACACACACACACACACACACACGAATATATATGTATATGTATATATACATGTTTGCATGTATGCATGTAAACTAATGTACTGAGGCATCGTGTGTATGTAGACAAACTGTAAGTAAATTTATATGCGTTAACATGCATTTATCCATTTATCCACGCCAGAATATTAGCTCGATTACATTCACCATTTTTTACCTGTTTTTATTTATTTATTTATTTATTCATTTATTTTTGTTTGGCCGGTTTAGTGAGAGTGACTACATCGTTCAGAGACAAGAAATCATTCTGAGCTGCATGTGGAAAATGCTTTAAGTAACATGAGTGTCATATTCGATTGCATTTACTGGCAGTGTGTAAAGAAGCTGAAGTCCTGATACAGCCTCAATGTTGAGTAGATCAACTGTAAATATTTTACGAATGTATGCTTAGTAAACATCGAAAGATCTAGCGTTTAAAGTAGAGGACAAATGCGTTGGAACAGCAGAAAGAACAATATCCCGGAGGTATTGACTGCCGGGGAGATTTTGTCCGGTGGTGGTAGGGATTTTATCCGGAAGGATTTTGTCCGGGGTGGATTTTGTTCGTTTGATGTCAGTATGTTTGTTTGACAACGCAGAGATATGTGGTGATCATGGCCTGTTTATCTGGGAAACACTTAAGAATAGTTTCACGATTACAGATAAAGCTCTGTAGAGATGATGGGTTGGCACTGTCACAACAAGCAACCACCGCATACTTCACGAACTTAGAAAAGACATAATTAGCACGTTCAATAATTTTAGCCTTAAAATAACTATATTTATAAACTTGAGCTCGGCTAATCCTTTGGTGTTTTTATCAACTTAAATGCAGATAAGCATGACATGTAGGAAACCAAGTAAAATACTCAAGAATAAAAATTCCAGTCACCCACCCATAGACTTCAAAACTCAAGCAAAAAGAATTATCTATCAAATAAAACAATATTCTTCATAGAACTGCTCTTTACAATAATAACGTATTAACGGCAAACGGTCATAAAGGTAATATTAAATACTCTACTAATCCTTTGTGACCCACTAACGGGATTAGTCATTGGAAATTATCTGCTTTAATATCCACATCTTGTTAAACTTTAATCTAAAATAACGAAATATTTCTTATGCCTTAATACAAGATATTTCACTAAAATATTTCAAAACTAATTAATAGTTATACAACGAACAAGCAAAATATTAATACAAGTAACTCAGCTAAGCTAGCTAATATAAGTGGTCATGCAGGAGCAAAAACTTATGTCCGCACAAGCATGCATACATTACTGATGCAGAGATCATCTCAGGAAACAAAGCCAAGATACCGAGAGCAAACATGCTCGTGTACGGCGGAGAGCAAAGTAAAATATTTCAATCATTGATAAATATAGACAAGTTGAATGTCTCGAAACTACCCAAAAGGCGTGGGTATATGGTAAAAAGCTTGCTTCCTAGCCACATGGTTCTGGGTTCAGTCTCACTGCGTGGCACCTTAGGCAAGTGTTTTCTGCTATAGTCTTGGGCTGACCAAAATCTTGTGAGTGGATTTGATAGAGGGAAACTGAAAGAAGCCTGTCGTGTATATATATGTGTGTGTGTATATGTTTTATTCCCCTACAAACGCTTAACTGATGTTGGCGTGTTTAAGTCGCCGTGATCTAGCGGTTCGGCAAAAAAGACCGATAGAATAAGTACTGGGTCGATTAATTTGACGAAAAATTTTTCAATGCAGGTTTTTCAATTGCATGAACTAAAAGTCGGAGAGGGACGGGATAAACTACCTGCGTCATCTGGCTATTAAAGCAAGTAGTAATTTTACCATGTCCCTATTCTTAGTGCAAGTTTTAAAGAGTGCAGTTCGATTTTAACAGTTATTTTTTCAAAGCAATAATGGAAGTGACAAAGGAACACATTTGGCATATTTTGCTTTATGAGTTCAATAAAGGCAACAGCGCAGCGGAAAGTGCGAGGAATATTAATGCAGTATATGGAGATTGGACAATAAGCCTAAGCCAGTGTCAACAGTGGTTCCAGAAATTCCAGCCTTGCAACTACAGCCTACTAGACGAACTTCGTCCTGGAAGATCTGTAGAGCTCGACGAGGGCATCCTGCAAACCCTGATAGAACAAAATCCCATCTTAACTGTTGAGGAACTAGCAGAAAAGCTTGGATTTGGTCATTCAACCATTCATCAACACCTACGCTAGAAGAAAAACAACCATCTTTGGTTTCAAGACGAAAGGTGCTCTTCCATTAGGATAATGCTCAGCCACATACAGCGAGGATGATATTCCAAAGGCTGGAGCAGTTTGAATGGGAAACAATGCCCCACCCACAATATTTGCTGGACATTGCCCCATCTGATTATCATTTATTCCGCAGCCTTCAAAATTATTTGGAAGGAAAAAAAATATGTATTCTGTAGAAGAGGTCAGAACAGTACGAGAGGAGTATTTTTCGTCACGAACAAATGAATTTTGGAACGGTCTTGCAAATCTACCAGATAGATGGAAGAGCATTGTAGAAAATGAAGGAGAGTATATTTTAGATTAAAAAAGAATTTTATCATAATTTTGAAAAATAAAAGATGTATTAAAAAAAACGCTTTATTTATGGGATGACCCAATCGATAGTAGACAAAAACTATATTTGGTAACTGAATAAGTGAATGAATGAGAATAAATTTGATAACCGTGAATATTGTTAAATTATGTTCGAACGGAACATAAACATTACTGATTACACAATTCAGAGATACACGTTTTACTAATCAACGTTTAAAAAAATATGATGACAATTCAAATACAAGAATCAAAGTTTTTAATACATGCGGACACTTCAAGAAATTTTGTTTGGCGTCCTGGAAGAATACAAGATCACGTAATTCAGCAGATTTACTATATGTAGTGTTATGCATTATCAAAACAGCTGCATGGCAGTAAAACATGGGCTTTCAGAGCTGACGAAATGCGTAGGCTTGAAAGAAATGAAGCCAGTATGCTTCGCTGGATGTACAATGTCAGTGTGCATGTTCAACAGAGTGTAAGCATCTTGAGAGAAAAAATTAGGCATAAGAGGAATCAGATGTAGAGTTCAAGAGAGACGACTGCGTTGGTATGGTCATGTGATGCGTATGGACGAGCACAGTTGTGTAAAGAAGTGCCGATCTCTAACTGTGGAGGGAACCTGTGGTAGAGGTAGACCCAGGAAGAAATGGAGCGAGGTGGTGAAGCATGACTTTGAACCTCACAGAAGCGATGACTAGTGACCGAGACCTTTGGCGATGTGTTCTGCTTAAGAGGACCCGTCAAATCAAGTGCACCTGTGGTGTCGGCACGTAAAAGATCAACCTTTAAACGTCGGGTCTCATGGAGGCAAAGTGGCTGGGTAACTTTCGAGCGTTGGACCTGACGGAGGCAAAGTGGCTAAGTTCCTTTCGGGTGTTGGGCCTCACGGAGGCGAGGTGGTTGAGTTCCTTTCGAACAGGCCTCACGGAGGCGAGGTGGCTGAGTTCCTTTCAAGCTTTGGGCCTCATGGAGGCAAGGTGGCCGAGCTCCTTTCGAGTGTTGGGCCTCAAGGAGGCAATGACCAAGACCTTTGGCATTATGTCGTGCTTGAGAAGAAGACCCATCAAGCCGAGCAAAATTGAAGTTGTGACAGATACCAGTGTCACGCAAATGGCACCCGTGCCGGTGGCACGTAAGAGTATCCATTACACTTTCGGAGTGGTTGGCATTAGGAAGGGCATTCACCCGTAGAAAACCATGCCAAATCAGACTGGACCCTAGCGCAGCCGTCCAGCGTGCCATCCCAGTCAAACCATCCAACCCATGCTGGCATGGACAACGGACGTTAAATGATGATGATGATGATGACGACGACGACGACGACGACGACGACGACGACGACGACGACGACGACGACG
>NC_068984.1:42030559-42032193 GCF_001194135.2 Octopus bimaculoides | reverse complement strand
TCAAACAATAAGTCCTGGGGTCGATTTCTTCGACTAAAAACCCTTTAAGGTGGTGCTCTAGCATGGCCGCAATGAAATGACAGAAACAAGGAAAAGTGTTTCGACTTTGCAGAATTTAATCTTAATATTTAATTTAAGGGAGGCAACTTGTAAGATCATAATATCAAAACACATACAGACACACACACAAACTTTGTAATAATTTTATTCATTAAAAGTTTTAAGAATATGATAATTTACATATTTAATGCGAGAGTACGAATGAGTATAATTATTACGTACTCTAATTACTTTCTATAATATTTAACAGCTTCACTCTCAGTTTCTGTTAATTTCAGATTTTCTGTTCCTGTTGAGAAAAATAATCTATGATTTCAGTCATAATATTAGCGTCAACTGCAATTTTCTTCTGGTTACAATATCGTAACTAAATTATTAATAGGTCCTCCATATCAAAGATTATTGGACTTCCATCTTTTTTACACAGCATATTCATTCCTAAATCACGCCGGTGTTATAGCTTATGAGTTTCTTTTCGGTGAAGGGATGGTTAAAAAGCTCGCTTGCGACAACGTATTTTCGGATTAAGTTCAATTGTGCACCTATGTTGGTTGCTATCAGCATGCAAAACTACATCAGAATAGAATTAAGATCCACTGCAGAAAGAATAGAGAAGAAAGTCTTTTGCTTATACTTTAGACATTAAGTTCAAAATTATTGAAGGGTTTGATGGCAACGAAAACAAAGCTAAAAGTCTGAAGAAAGAAAGGCTCAATGAGTCAACAAAGCAAATTATATGGGGTAAAGTCAGGACGAGATCATAGCTTAGTCCCCACTTTTTGCTTTCTTTCGTTTTGCATGCATAGATATATACATATTTTGTATTTATACCCAAACTGTTATATTTAATATATCTGATTTGTTTATCCGCATAATTGCCTCCATATCGGCCCAACTTGACCCCTCTTATAACCATTCTTTACCCAATGGAATTGATCCCCTGTAAAGACATCGGAGTCTAAGTTTGAATCATTTGAGTACTACTGTCTTCCATACTGAGAATCTATCTATCTATCTATCTATCTATCTATCTATCTATCTATCTATCTATCTATTTATCTATCTATCTATTTATCTATCTATCTATCTATTTATCTATCTATCTATCTATATCTATATCTACATATATATATATATATATATATATATATATATTATACGAGGGTGAGTCAAAAAGTAATGCCATTTTGTTTAGGACAGGTATACTTACCAACACAGGAACATCTATCATACATCAAAATGAGGCTGGTCCTCTGTGGATCACATCCCTATTTCTCAACATAGTCACCGTTTCTCTCAATAGCAATGTTCCACCTTCGAATGAGAGCATGTATCCCTGCCCCGTAAAATTATGTTGACTTTTCTTTGAGCCACTTCTTCACTACAGTTTTCACTTCCTCGTCACTGGAGTAATGTTTGCCCCTCGAACCCTCTTTCGTGGCACCGAAGAGATAATAGTTTGAAGGCGCTAAATCTGGTGAGTGTGGAGGTAGTGAAGAAGTGGCTCAAAGAAAAGTCAACAAAATTTTACGAGGCAGGGATACATGCTCTCATTCGAAGGTGGAACATTGCTA
>NC_068984.1:42026733-42030387 GCF_001194135.2 Octopus bimaculoides | reverse complement strand
ATATATATATATATATATGAAAGAAGGTTTGAAAATGCACTTATTTTTTAAAAATATTTATTTACTTAACCGGTTTCACTTTTTTAGAAAAAGATTATCAAAAGTCTTTGAGAATAATAAAAAATGTTAAAAAACAGTCTGAGTATTAAAATGCATATATACATTCTTTGATGATAAAATATATTTAAAGTATAAAGCTTTGTATGAACTTTGTAGTGTTACATACTGATTGTCACACATTCTCTGATATTAAGGTGAAATTGTTAAAAACAGTATATATATATATATATATATATGGCTTTGTGGCTTTGGAGTGTTGAATCCTATTTCTAGCAAGCTGGTATTTCGGTACCGTTATTTATTTGTATATATTGTGCCTATTTAGGTTAAGCTTGCTGGCCACTTTATTATTATCATTATATTTAATAATGGTAATAATACATTATTATATATATATATTTATAAATTTTAACAGAATGAGATAAAAATCCAAGGCTGTGAAAGATTTCAGAACATTTATAAATAGAAGGTCTTACAGCTGTTTCCGGGATATTTTATATATCCCTTCATCGGAGACCGAGTGAGAAAATGGTTAAGCAATAGTTATTCTAGATAAGATATGAAATAGAAAGTGAAGTGGCGGAATGAAAATAGACGTGAGATATGCAGGGATATTGTATCTGCAGTTCCATTATTTAGGTAGAATGGCATACATATAAGATTCCTGTACCTTGTGAGTAAGTTCCAGTAGTATTTAAAATTGGTCATTCCAAGCACAGAGTTTGTAAACGGTGTTATTGAAACTCTATGCTTGGAATGACCAATTTTAAATACTATTGGAACTTATATATAAAATATCCCGGAAACAGCTGTAAGACCTATTTATAAATGTTCTGAAATCTTTCACAGCCTTGGATTTTTATCTCATTCTGTTAAAAAAATTTTATATATACGCATGCTGATATATGACCTACATTGGACTCCTCATTCACATAATCACCGAACCTGGAGCTTAACTATAGTCTGTCCATAGCACTTACTCAGCATTACTTGACACCTTTGGGTCTTCTTGACACCATTAACTCTCATAACCTACACACACACACACACACACACACACACACACACACACACAAGAGTTAAAGAATGGAGTAGATAAGATCCGGGTTACATATGTTTCATGGTGAGTGGATATCCAAGCGAGGTGCATAATGCAATCTACTCAATGTAACTTTGTGTGTGTGTGTATATGTGTGTGTGTGTGTGTGTGTGTGTGTGTGTGTGTGTGTGTGTGTGTGTGTGTGTATCTATGTGTTTATCCCCCCATCACTCCAGTTTAAGAAATGGCGATGATTTGTTTACGTCCCTGTAACGTAGCAGTTCGGCAAAAGAGGCCGAGTGTATAAGTAGCAGACTTAAAACAAGTACTGAGATCAGTTTGCTTGACCAGAACCCCTCCGAGCTGATGCCCATGCAGAGCCACACTCCTATGACTGAAACAAGTAAAAGATAAAAGATAAAAGTAAAAGATAAAAGATAAAAGTAAAAGATAAAAGATAAAAGTAAAAGATAAAAGATAAAAGTAAAAGATAAAAGATAGCACTCCAAGCAAGTAAAAGTTATGTGTTTGGAAATGGGTGAGTATATGTACGTATACATGTGTGTGCGTGTATATATATATATATATATATATATATATATATATATACTCATAATCATAAATATATAGGGATTGACAGTAACCTGCTTCTCCAACATACTGAGAATTCAGAAATAGCAGTCAAAGAACTACTGATTTCAAAACTACAAATTATTACTCCAGATTGATAGCGATATTTTTGATACACACAGAACAAAAAACAATAGAGAAGAGTAAAAAACACTTGCCTTTTTTCATACTGAGCTACCCGGCAGAAATTGTTAATTATTAATTTTATTACTAATTGATGATTCCCTGCCCTGCATATCTATATATATATATATATATATATGGGAGAATATACAAAAAATAACAACAGACGAGGACAGGTGGTGTAAATAACAAAAGTATATATTAGTATGACGCTCGGGAATACGGAAAGTCTTTGACGTTTCGAGCTACGCTCTTCAACAGAAAGAATACGGAGACAAGGAGAAAAACACGGAGAAAAAAAATTGAATAGTGTTCAGTCAACGGTCAATCATAATAATCTTATATATATATATATATATATATACATATATCAGTGTCTAAGTGTTTGTAAGTTTGTGGATGTTTGGGGCATGAGAATGTTTCGTCGGTGCGTTTCTTATACATATAACACTTTATACATACATACATACATACATACATACATACATTTACATTATTTACATTACTTACTTTCGACGGATATTTGTCCTCATCTTGTTTGTTGTTAACACAACGTTTCGGCTGATATACCCTCCAGCTTTCTTCAGGTGTCTTGGGGAAATTTCGAACCTGGGTTCTCATTCCTAAGGTATTTTTCGATGTTGTTGTTGTTGTTGTTGTTGTTGTTATTATTATTATTATTAATATTATTATTGTTATCGTTCAGGTCACTGCTTGGAATCGAACTCGGAATCTTGGGGTTAGTAGCCCGCGCTCTTAACCGCTACGCCATATGCCCGTGGGCATATAAATTAATATGGCGATTAATTTATATATTTGTATTTTCAGCTGTTTCTCGTCTCTGCAATATTCGTGCTCATCGTGATGGCTGTATGTATTGCCTGGTGTATATGGTAAGTACTTTATTCCAAGCTTTAGGTTAAGTAAATATCTTCTTATATGGAAAGGTTTTATCTGCGTTCAACTTCGATATCGACTTTGAAAAATATTCATTTTACATCATGTACGACTCGTATCAACAAATGCAGATATCAGTGACTGGAATATGCGCCGCCCAGAGCAGCTCCCACTTCCATCAGATTTAGACAGCAGATCCAAAAGTGTTGGCCCCATAAAAGCATCACCCATCTCTCATCTTCTAGTTATCCAAATGGCAGATGTAAAAATGTATATAAGCAACATAGCTGAGTTATCTTTTGACAAACTAATCGCAAGCTAAGTTATTTACGTGGACCTCATGAACCTAACCTTGTGGTTATGAATCATAAAAATCCTTTATTTAGATTTGCAATACATTATTGTTTAATAACAGTGAAGGGCATATTGTTTCGTAGTAAATAGTTTAATTTTTATCGTCTTCGATTTCAACTATCAGTCATGACTTTTTGCTACGGCCAATCGTTAATGATCATAACAACCTTCATCATTATACAACCAAACCAATTTAGGTATATTTGAAGATGCAGATATACAAAATCTCCGCTTCGAAACGCGGAGTAGATGCAACGGGAACAACTGAAGAAGGGAAATATTCTTTATGTTGCATGTCTCGTTTCTCTGTTTGTTTTTTTTCATTGTTCGAAAAAAGTTCGTTTTCTGTTTTCGTTTCCCATTGTTTTTAACGTTTTTTGTGATATCCTGTACCCATATATGCATGTATGTATACATATAGATGTAGGTATGTACATATATGTATGGATATATGCATATATTTATGTATTATTTATGTTATTATATGATCGAACGCTACTCACTGTCTCCAAGTAAGTTATATATATATATATATATATATATATATATAT
>NC_068984.1:42021382-42026621 GCF_001194135.2 Octopus bimaculoides | reverse complement strand
AACTTTACGTGTGTAAGGAACCCTTTTTTGTCAAAAATTAAGTTAAGAAGATATGGGAGTTTCTTCTACATGGATAGTATTATAATCCCTTACAAACCCTTTTTCCAAATTGTAAGCTTCAAAAATTAGGAAGTTCCTTATACACGTTAAAATATGGTGTGTGTATGTATGTGTGTGTGTGTGTGTGTGTGTGTGTGTGTGTGCGTGCGTGCGTGCGTGTGTGTCAATAGATATATAGATATAGATAGATAGATAGATACATACATACATAGATACATTCACACATAGATACATACATACATACATGCATGCATGCATGCATACAGACGTACACACACACATTCATATAAAAGGCAGCATACTTTCATCCTCTGACCCATTCACACACACACACACACACACACACACACACACACATACACACACACACACACACACACACACACACACACATACAAAGCACACATAAACCTTTCACACACGCGCGCGCACACATACACACACACACACACACACACATACAAAACACACATAAACCTTTCACACACGCACGCACACGCAACTGTATAGATTTACAAAATTTGAAGACAAAATATATTAGTATACAGTATTACATACATACATATAGACACCAATACATATAGACAACCATAAACACACGCTGAGCAAACATGAATGTGACTAGACAGACATACACACCTCTACACAGTGATATGTATGTACATAAATACTTATACGCACGCACATGTGTAAGCGCACGCATACCTCCCCCGCCCCCACATATATGCATACATATATACGCAAGGTGAGATATCGGAGAGTCTGTAAGATAGACCTTTAGAGGAAAGAGTGAACGTTGTAGAGACCATAGGGAAAGGAGTGATCAAATAGAAGGGGAGAAGGCGGGATTTAATAGAAGAATTGTGAAAATAGATAAGGGAGGATAAAGCAAATAAAATTAATCAGTATGATAAATGAAATAAGTAAAATAAAGGGAGATAAAGAAATAAATGGGTATTTCCACAGCAACACACCATCAGCCAGCAATACGTAAACACACATACATACATACATACATACATACATACATACATACATACATACGTACATACATACGTACATACGTACATACATACATACATACATACATACATACATACATACATACATACAGGAGTACTGGTGAAATGTCTCAGAGAAAACTTCAATAAAATGTACACGCAACAGACCTGATATAATGATTTGGAATAGAGAAGAGAAACTAGGTACAGTTATGGAAATCAGCTGCCCAGCAGATGTTAACTTACAGCTGAAGATCAGTGGAAAATAGAACACCTACGCTGAACTACTGAGAAATCTGCAGTTACTCTAACCAGATTGCAAGTTCAAGTTTGTACCTATAATTATTAGGACACTGGGATGTGTAACACACTGCCTAAATACCGATCTTGAGAAATTAGGCTTCTCAAAACCAGGAAGGAAGAAGCTGATTCAAAGACAACTGATCCAAGTCATCACTGGAACTGTAAAAATCTGTAAAACTTTCCAGAAGTATATCATTTAGATATATGTGAGCATATCTAGATTTGCGAGTATATGTATGAGAAGACATACATAAAACAAAACATACAAATCTGCACGTATACATACATACATACATACATACATACATACATACATACATACATACATACATTCAAAAATACCCTCTTGATGTTGTTGAAATTCAGATGAAGGAGCTCTGGATCTAGGTTAGAAACCGGTTTTCTCTATTGGCAAGAAATCTTGAAATAAAATTGAATAATAACACATACATACATACATACATACATAAGTACATACAGTAATAAACATACACCAATGCATATGTACATGCATATATTCACTCACACACATATAATAGATACATACATACATGCGCTCACGCGCATGCAAGCTCTAATCTCTCGCCTTAAATATCTACAACTCTATGATCCCTCTCTCAGACGGAACCAAAACAGCTTTCGCAAAGGCAGATCAACACTACCACAGATCCTTGTCTTTAGAAGAATTACGAGTTTACAATCTCCAAGCAAAAGCCATCAGTTGTATTTGTGCATTTTACCAGGGTATTTGTAAATATCAACAAAACGGCTGTGTTACTTATTCTCATGAACTACTTTATCCAAGATGAGAAAGTCATCACTGTCGTATTTGAAAATCAGTCAAAGTACTGGTGGTCCAACAAAACAGTTTCAAACAACAACAGAAATCATTCATAGGGTCAGTCTAGCTCATTTTCTCTTTGTGAGTGTGATGGACTACATGTTTAGAGAAAGTCTTGTCCCCATCGCAGACAAGGCCTCACAATCCAGCAGAATCAGTTAAGACACCAGAAGAGCCTGCATCTCTCTAATCTTGACCATGCTGATGATCTTGCCCTCACAACTCATCAAAAGCATGATGTGCAAGATGTAAACATCCCATGAGAATTCTGCAACTAAAGTTGATCTGTTTCTCAATGTAAAGATTGAATACACATGACCAACAACGAAGCAAAAAGGTACCCGCCAATTTGCTTCAACGATAGCACATGACTAAAAAGATTTTAATGGCTTTAAGTACCTTGGATCATACGTTGCTGATAGTAAAAAAAAAAGACTCCCTTACATACACAGGACATGCCTAGAGTGCTTGTAACAAGCTTCAAAATATCCAGTAATTAAGCATTTCAAAGTCAACAAGATCTGCCTTCTTCAGGGTATGAGTAGAGAGCATTCCTCTCAATGGAACCGAAATCTGGGGTATGAAGAAGCTTCAAGGTCGCCTTGATGGTACACAAGGATTCTCATGGGAGCTCAAAAGCATCTCATGGTGCGAGCATAAGACCAAAGACACTTATGGACGCATTTCATTCAGCTCTGCTACGTAGGCTAGGCTTTGCTAGTCGCGGCTATAGTATTGAACGACAGGCTATATCAGACATCATACTTTGGCGACTCAACTGTATTGATGTTATAGGCAAAAGGACACGACAGGAAAATGAAGATCTACCAAAGCTAATAGGAGTTAGAGATTCCTGATGTTACATTATGAAGTGCATCTTGTTAGCAGCAGTTCGTAAAAAAACTTAGAACTGTAATTTGTTGTAGCCGTCATGACTAATGTGATACTGAATTGTAGATGACAGAACCTATATTTTTCTTTCGTTTATTTTCTTGATTTAGGAAATACAAAACGAAGCACCGGAGACACAAAGATGGATATTCGTCAATAGACGACCAAGTACCGCTCCCTGAAAAGTTGTTGATAGACCAACAGAAACAAGAAAAATCTATAAAAGGTAAGACTCAATCGAGACTATTTTAAAGTCAACAAAAACAACATAGTGAAATTAGTTCCAACAGACTTATTGCAGGGAGTGTAAAAAATACGAGCAAGAAATAATATAGCAACATTAATGAATAACATTATTTCAATTTTTTTCGGCAATTAAAAGAAATAACTCCGGAGATATTCCAGTTATATTATATATTAAGCGATAATTACCGAAATTGCAACGAACGAATCCTTAAGTACAATTATAATAGTTTTCAGTGGTTGGTGTAGAAAAGTAGAATTGTTTCAAATTTATGCTTCACTAAACTCCTTAATAACTTTCCTTACCTCAACACATTTCTTCATTCTGATGCGAGCGAAGATCACTGAAGAATCGAAGGAAATTTTGGAACAATAATAATACGCATATCATAATATATTTTTTTTACACAGAGTTTAATTTTTAGAAAGCATTGATTAATTTTTGTAATTTGCGTAAAAAAAATCTTAAAGAAACAGAAGTAAAATCAATGAAGAATAGTATAGAAGGGTTAATATTTGTCAATACTAGGGCTGCGAACTACCAGAATCGTTAGAACGCCGTACGAAATGCTTGGTGAAGCCTTCAGGTTTGGAATCCTGTGATCATGGATCTGGTGATTAAGGCTGATCCAGAGCTAAGTAAAACGGCCTGGATGTAAAATTTACACGATTTTCACGTTTATTTATCCGCTGATAAAGAGAGCCTAAACAAGCCATGATCATCCCCTTCCTTTTCAGTCCCGAAAACAGAAATCAGAAAACTTTAGTTGTCACGACTGGGTCTATTATGGATTTTATTTATTTCTTTTCTTTACTTTTTTTTTTTTCAGAACGTACTTTAATGGCCTGCCAATATTATCTTCGCAATGTGAACCATTATAGTGATGTCCAGCAGCTTGATGAAATAGGTACGTTTCAACGGTAAACAAATTCTAGTTCATATGAAGATGGGTGGTACACCTGACGCATCATGTGAGTAAAACTCACCACTTTAACCTTTGGAGACATTTAACCGGGTTTCAATTTGTTGAAAGCGTTCATCTCCCTTCATATCAACGCTTTTCTACTTCTATTGATCAGCAAATGCTCATTCGGGCAGAACTATTAACACATCGGACAAAGTGCTTAGCAGTATTTCTTTTGGTTTTACGTTCAGAGTTCAAATGCCGTGGAGGTGAACTTTGCTTTCATCCTTTCGGGGTCGATAAAATAAGTAACCGTTAAGCACAGGAATCGATGTAATCGATTAGCCCCACCCACGAAATTTCAGATCTTGTACATGTAGTAGAAAGTATTATTTATATAAAAGAGTTTGACAGTTGCGTTTTGCCATATGTCCCGATTCATTCCTTGTCTGAATGAGCCAGAACATAGCGCGAAATATTTTAAGTGACTCTCAATATTTTTTTCTATGCTTGAAAACAATATGCATTTTCACTCTCCATTCTAAATTGAGTTCTTAGCAGGTAATGCTTCATTTGGTGTTAACATTTTAACATACTCTCATGCACGTTAGATACATATGAGTTGAAGGCAGATTTACTTCTACCTCTATAGCATGTAAAGAAAACGGTGTTGTAGGAGTGTACATAGCACATGTACTACAGCATTACTATGTGTAGCTTAAATACTGAGATTGAAAAGCAGGGGAGAATCTGTCTACCTAATCTACAAAAGAATATGTTTTGTATTTTATGTACAGTAATCAGAGTAGCCTTCATAATTTTATTGAATTAGGTGCATATTTTGCCATAAAAGGAAAATGTTGCCATCAATCTATTTTATTCAAGGTGGGTACTGCCTACCTTGCCTACCTAGGTGGCACATCCCTGGTATATTTATACATGTACACATTCATACGTGTGTATGTATATATATATATATATATATATATATATAT
>NC_068984.1:42020555-42021024 GCF_001194135.2 Octopus bimaculoides | reverse complement strand
TGGAATAACTTCTTTCATTTATTTTATACATATATTAGCGCTTTCGTTCGTCTTTCGAACTTGTCAAATATAACTGTGAAAATACAGAGATCTAGCTTATTTATATAAAAGCAGGTGTTTTGGGGGGTTTTGTTTATAACAGAACATTGTTTTTTTTGTGGGGGTGAGGCTTTGGAGACAATGGAAGATGTATAAGCAGATAGATAGATAGATAGGCAGATAAAGAGATAGATAGATATACTGATAGTCAGACAGATACAGAGGTGGATGTGGTAAAAGAGAGAGAGAAGGGCCATTGTATTGAAATTGTCTTTTTAAGGACTGTCAAAAAAAAAAAAGGTTAAAAGCTTGTTTACTACTTACTGTATTGTTTTGAGACAGTTTTTAGGGATGGTAGAAGAAGGAAGAAGAGAAGAAAGGAAGAAGAAAGAAAAAATAGAGAATAATGAATAGAAAATATAAAGAAAAC
>NC_068984.1:42014566-42020345 GCF_001194135.2 Octopus bimaculoides | reverse complement strand
ATATCAGGAAGTAATGAACAGAAGAAAAAGTACTAAATAGATGTCATAGACTATAATTACTTTTAATTGATTTAAGTCGTAAAACTGTTATCCATGTGTGTCCACTGTGGCTACCATATGACAAAGAATCTTCACACACGGAAACTAAGAAACAACTATCGGATTTATATCATCAACCAATTCCTCTGTGTGTGTGTGTGTGTGTGTGTGTGTGTGTGTTGGGGGATGTGTGAGAGAGTGTTTATGGTGTATTTATGAGAGAATTTGCAACCGTGTGAATATGTTTGTCTATGACTATATTTGCTTATGGACTACATATGGGCCTGTGAATATCTTCGTATTGTTTATAAGAAACTCTTCCTAATATATTTATTATTATTCGTTATACTAGGTCGACGTGATGAAAAATATTGGTTCTTAGTCCACGATAGTTTGGTTGGGCGCAAAACACTGCTGTCAGCGATAAAATATGATCCAAAGATGGCACTACCGTTTTCTCAGGAAAGCGAAGCCGATTTGCGGATATTTGATCAATATATAAAGGTGAGTTTTTACTAATCTTCTGATCCACTATGCTTGTGTAGAGGTGGGGTAATTATACAGTTAATTGTCTAAGCCGAGTTTATATTCCGTAGAAGTTTAGCTTCATATGCCAGTAAACTAATAAACTCTCCTACCTGTGGTGGGTAGTTTTTGTTTATATTTGACATTACGCAGATTTATTTTTCGATGTATAAAGACACATATGGAATACAAAATACCCGTTATATGTCACGCAATTTAAATGTGTGTGTGTGTGTGTGTGTGTGTGCGTGCGTGTATGTGCGTGTGTGTGCGTGCGTGTGTGTGCGTGTATATGTGCGTGTGTGCGTGCGTGTGTGCGTGTGTGCGCGTGGTCTAGTGGTTGAGTTGTTGTACTCGTGATCGCTAAATCGTGGGTTCGATTCCCAGACCAAGTGGTGCTTTATGTTCTTGAACTAAACACTTCATTTCATGTTGCTCTTGACCTCCTTTCGATTAAGGGGGAATATTGTCCGAGCAAGCGGAGTGGCGTCATTCGAAGGCTAAAACGATGTACACAGAACATAAAGACAGACAAAATGCCGTTAAGCATTTTACCCGCGTATAAACAATTCTGCTAGATCGCCGTCTTGAGCCCGGATAATATGTTGAAATGTGAAAATGGTTAAAACACATTTTAAATAATGTGGAAATTATTGACATAGGTTTTATTAAAGTTTGACATCTATTCAAGTGATGCTTTACCAAATTACACACTTTGCTAAGAATAAATTCTCTTTCATTTTCGTTTTCAACAGCATCCATACATCATGCCATTTATTCATATCGAATTTCTTCTTGAGGATGATGCTATAGTTGTATCGCGTCCTTTTAGCCCATCGGGATCTCTTAAAGACGAAATATATCAGGTAAGATGCAAATTTTCTTATAAGAAAGATTACCAATTCATTTCATTATCTGACATATTTGCTTGCATTCTATTGACAATGGCGTATAGCAAAAGAAAGAAAAAACGGTTGTAAAAGATAAAGAGAGTGAATTAGTATAAAAAGTTTGTCTTTTGAACAGGTTATTCTCGTGTCATGACAGTATGACTTTAAATAAAACGTAATTTTTGCCGTTAGCAAAGGTCCAGGAATTTTGTAGAGGAAATGTATTTCCGACTGAATTTAAATTTAGTATATCATTTTTCGACTGCGGGGAAAAGTGATGAAAGGCAAAGTGGAGCATGGTTGGGTTTTAACATAAAGTATAAAGGGACGTAACTAAATAAGGCAAGGTATTTAATCCAGTGCTATCCTTATCTACCGCTCTGCTGCTTTTGTTATCTTTAACTTTATCAATTACTATTTTCGACTTCATCTTTCACTTTTCCATTTAAACTCGATAAATAAATACCGAATCGATTTAATTGACTTAACTTAGCCTAAATCGATTTTGTATTTCATATTTTCGAGGTCGGTAATATAGGTAAAGGGAAGAGACCCTAGTCGTATATTAAGGTCTCTGTGACAATGCTCTAATGTGGAAAATGACAATATCAAACCAGATAAAAATAAGGTGAAAAGAACAGATGAATTTGTGGCTTAATGATCACTGGCTGGAATATTGTGTGTGTGTGTGTGTACAGAGATAGATAGATAGATAGATAGATAGATAGATAGATAGATAGATAGATAGATAGATAGATAGATAGAGAAAGAGAGAGATTGATTGATTGATTGATTGATTGATTGATTGAGTGATTGAATATGTAAGTGAATCAAAGTAATTCGATCTTCTCATTGCTAAGTACCAAAGGACATGTAAATTTCCATCTTATACTGTGCACCATCACTGACTTTTAGTTTGATCTTGCCTCTTTGACTAACCCACTTAGCAAGGTATGCATGTACTGTGTTGCCTAAATGACATCACTGCACCAAAAATCTATTTGCTACCTCACACAAAGATGTATCGCTTCAATATACCTGTTTATTTCAATTGACAGTTATTTCTGTCCAGTTTTGTTTGACCGTGTCGATTTACTCACCAAATTGATTCGCGGAGGATTTTTGACTGTCGTGAGCATGAGTACTTGCATCGATTAAAACTCGTATTACTTCTCACTGTATTATTCAGTCTCGTTGCTTGGACGACCATCGGGATAAATATAACCACAATGGACAACCATTGCCCCTGGGACAGATACAGACGTACTCCAGTCAAATACTCAAGGTATGTCGGTTAACTATTTATACAAATGTTCCTTAAATTATGTTATAACAGCTCTGTGTATTTTCAAATTGTATTACATATACATACATATATGCACGAAAACATATATAGATATATTTATGCATACACACCACCACATGAAACTGACAACGTCACCACCGATGAAAACAGAACTACTTCGCCAGTAAGTTAAAGAAAACTTAAGTACACTTCTCATTTTACTTGGACTCAACAACTAAACCAAGTTTTACTTCGGTGTTATGAAAAAGCCTGAGATGACCCTTCAATGGGATGTATGAAGTGGTTAAAACAATACTGGGACGAAGCTCATCCCAACATAAATACCTTCACGGCGAAACAGCTCCGACAACAAGCATCTTTTGTAAAAAAACAAATCCTCGATCCTCCCAAAACACCGAGAATGGACCAAAATCTGCCAGAAGCGGCGTAAAAAATAATGTAAACAAACCATCGCTAAATTTGAGTGTGTCTCCAAACTTAGCTGACTCAGTAGCGAAGACTACAGTACACATCCAACTCGAAAACATTTTAAAATTACAATTCGCAAAAAATTTTGCCACTTTCTCGAAGCTTTTTTTGAGCAACAGACTATTCCCAACAAGAGTGAGAAAAAATCAGACCGATCTAATGTTTAAAGTTATCAACAATGTCGCTGGAGAGCACATGGAATCCTGTTAAGTTAATTACTGGAATATGAATACTCTTATATACACAGCCGCTATTACTCTTAAAGAACACCTAGGAGAAATCAGCAGTGAACAAAGTAACGAAATTACTAAACGGGAACAACCTAGATGGAAAACAAAACTTGAAGAAAACATCAACAACGTGCTCCGCCATATCGGATGGTTAACTACAACAATAAAATGCAAGGAGAAAAGTGAGTTTACACCTCACCAACTCTACTTTAGACAAAAATTAACGTAATTTTATGGCAACTCTTCATACCGAACTCTTGAGGGAAAGCTAATCACTTTTAAACAAGAACTCGATGAGCGAGAAACTTCGCTATTGCATGCGCATTTTTGAACGAGCCAGTATCAATCGCAAGTTTGCTTCCAACCCACAAGCATTATACAGAAAGATGAGGAAGGAAAACATTACCATTAAGAAAGCTCCCTCTCAAGATCTACAATCATTCTGGTCAAAAATTTGGAACGTAAAGAAGGATTTCAACCTGAATGTACCATGGTTAAATACAATTGAGAGAGAATACTGTACCAACACTAACAGTAAAACATACAAAATTGATGCAGTAACCTTCGCTATAGTAGTAGACAAACTGCGGAACGGAAAGGCACCTGGAAGAGACCTAATAGTCGGATATTGGTATATATGAATTTGTCTGTGTTAACTACATCTCAGAGATGGAACCTTGTATCTTTGTTGGAAACCGGCTCCTTCCTCAGTGGAAAATTTATAATAATTAAAAAATAGAAATATTCACGCACATATGTATACATATATTCATGCATACATACATACATATATACGTACATACATACATACATGTAATATTGAGAATGATTCCCTATCATATATGATTGTAGGCATTACTTCACATGCAACAGAAGAAACTCCCAGTGTTTAGTCATTTACATTCAGGAAATGTGATCCTATTTAATGGTACTTGCAGGTAACTGACGTCTTTCTCCATCTCTCGCCTTTTGTTACATGTGTATCTCTCAGTGTGCCTGACTACCTTCTTGCATACCTACTTGTCTGTCTGTCTGTCTGTCTATTCTTCTGTTTATGTATCCATTGGTACTGTGTAACTGATTGATGGAAATAACTCAAGGATGCCATCATCAGGAAAATGATAGCCAAGTTCGGACCACCGTAATTAATTTAGTAAAATAACAATCAAATAAATAGTTATGCATTGGGAAGAAGAAGGTATATGTTCAATGTCTTATATCATAGTCATCTGAGCGAGTTAGGCTGCCTCAATGTAACCGTTTGAATAATTTTGAAATAAGAGTCAATTCTTCCACAAATCACACATCACTGTTTAAAAAAACAATGATGCACTAGATATACAGTGCTTGAGAAAAATACGGGATACACAGGAATTTCTTAGATCTTAGATTTGTTTGATGAGGCAGACTTACAACATCATCAATAGTTTAGTAATTAGCAGATACATTGAAGACTAATGATTAAGGTGCTGTAGGTTTCTAATCTACCATCCGTATTATTAGTGTTCCACAGGAGCACACTTGACACTCGCTATAAAATATGACACGTCTCTTTTATCTTTTATATCTTACTCGTTTCATCTTTAGGCTGCGGCCATGTTGGGGCACTGACTTGAAGAGTTTTTAATCCAACAGATCATCCCCAGTACTTAACTTTTTAAACCTCGTACTTATGCTACTTGATTCTTTTGCAGAAACGCTAAGTTACGAGGGTGTAAAGAAACAAACACCCTCGTAACTTAGCGATTCGGCAAAAGAATCAAGTAGCATAAGTTGTCAAGCGGTTGTGGAAGGACAAACACCGGCACAAAGTCACACACACACACACACACGCGCGCGCAAGCACGCACGCACGCACGCACGCAAGCACGCACGCACACGCACACACACACACTTTTTTTTTCAGGGGCATCGCCACTGGTGTTGTTATACTTTTATTGATTTATTGATCTTCCTTCTTTAGTTGGAATGGGACAGTTCGAAGTCACTACATCCTGTTGAATGTCCAGTGGCGTTTAGAAGATATCTACATCTGCAGCATGCAGGTCTCTAATGCAGGATATGAAAAAAGTTGTGATCCCTTAAACCCTCAGCTATTGTAGTGACTGACCTAAATCTGGATGGCGAGGATGAGATCTTTGGCTTTATGCAGTGGCGCGCCGTTCAGGGATTAATATGTCTTTTAATATCAAAATTTGGTGCAAGTCCTTCAAAGGTCTAGACATTATTGTATATTTTCTTATCCTCGCTACAGTGTGTAGTGTCTTAACATTTTATGCCTCTCCTAGTAAAACACACACACACACACACACACACACACA
>NC_068984.1:42010280-42012769 GCF_001194135.2 Octopus bimaculoides | reverse complement strand
CTTAATATAGCATTAAATGTTAAATATGTTTATACTTTTGTTTCTCCTTAAAGGTTAACTGATACTGAAAATATTTTCTTTCAAAAACATTATCTCCTGTCGCCGCTTTTTCGAAAGAAACTAACAGATGCACCAGATAATTCATTGTCAATTTTAATGTTTGGTAAGTTGATGGTGATATTCCATGATTCTCAATTTTAATGTATGTTTCAATTCATATACAACAGTTACTATGGGACAGTCAAGACTATTGATAAGGTTGCAAGACGAAACGAAAATTTTAGGAAAATAAAAAGAAAAATAAGTGGAAATTTTACCGGTGAGTGCGTTAAATTTTAAGGCACAATAAGAAAATGACTCTCCCCAGACACAACAGAGCTACTATGGATTATATTGATTATAATAGTAGAATAAGCAAATGTGCCTCAAGAGGAAACAGCTGGGATTTACCCTAACTATCCATGTAGTCGAATATAGTCGAATATTTTAACCTCAGTTTAATAGAAAAAATAGAAAAACAAAAAATCTTACTTATCTGTCTTTATTTTTAAACCACTCTTCATATGAATTGCATCTAAATTGCTGAGACGCTTTATTGAACTTTTCAATCTCTTACAGGTCATCTTCTGTTCGAGATGTCCACAGGTATGGAACTGGAAGACACCTACCCCAGAGTCGATGAAATGACGTGCTGCGTATATCCAGCAGTAACAAACGTACGTTAGTTCTATTTCATATTTTAATACAGATTCGTTTTTAAACTATATTTACCACACTATCAATTATATCACCTGCTTGTTTTAAAAGACGTGAAAAGCTGTATTGAAGTAGAATATCTCTGGTATTTAGTTACATCTCGTTACGTACCTAAGTTCAATTGCAGCTGAGGTTGATTCTCCCTTTCAGCCTTTCAAAGTCGATAAAGTAAGCGTTGGTTAAGTATTGATGTTAATATAATTGATGAAACCTCCCCACCCAAATTTGAAGCCTTACTTTTTATCAATAATGATTATTTCTTGTTTCAAAGTTGTTACTTGTTTAATAACTTGCTTGACATTAGACAGTGTGTTAGTACTTAAATAGCTATATCGAGCCATTTAATAACACATAAAACTGTTTAATTCATTAGGTGTTAAAACTCTCATGCCATGATGGTGACCTGATTACCGACACAGTTCTATCAATATAGTTGTCGTTATTGGCTGCCAGAATTGCTAGACAAGGTGCTTTGCGATATTTCGTCCGCCTTCACGTCCTGTGTTCAAATTCCCTGAAGTTGTCTTTGCTTTCATCCTTCGGGGTCGATGAAATAAGTACTAAATACCTACTGGGATCGATATAATCGACTAACTTCTCGCCTGAATTTCAAGCCTTATACTTATAGTAGAATTTATTATTTCTTGGCTGTTCAAGGCGACGAGCTGGCATAATCGTTAACTCACCAGGCAAAACGTTTGATGGCATTTCGTCCGGCTTTACGTTTTGAGTTCAAATTCTGCTGAGATCAACTTTGTCATTCATCCTTTCAGGGTCAATAAAATAAGTACCAGTTGAACTCTGGGTTTGATGTAATCGACTTACCTTTCCCCCAAACATTCTGGCCTTGTGCCAGAATTTGAAGTTATTATTTCTTGTCTGCTCTGAAATCTTTGTTTCTTTTTATATTTTCGCTTTCATAGAAATAGTAAAGATGAGACTACGGGAGAAATAGAAGAATTAGGAATGTATACGACCAAAGAAGTAAAAATATTATACCATATCAAAACTCTATCCAAGTATGATTAGACTAATCTCCAGTATAGTGATTTGATAGATGGTTAATTTGACAAAGAGCAATCATCTTCATTTGCATTCTCTATTTCCAGTTAATTACCGATCAACTTAGTAATCACTTTCCTTCGTTTGAGCCGAAAAGACATCAGGAGTAAATAGTCTCCTTGCTATTGCTGTTTAGCCGCAGTTCAGCCCCGAGTAACAATTGTATGGTCAAAGCGTTCCAATTGTGATCATTTCATTTTATTTTCTGGCATAATGTATTTGAACCATATTTCTTAATGTAATTTATTTTCCGGCTTTAAGATTACGGGATATGATTTCAAGAAAATTTAACCACTATTGCTGTCAGATCAAACGGCAGCGTTTGCTGTCCCGTAAAATGGCTTGATCATCGCAGCAATATATTTTTTCCCCTTAGCAATTTATCTCTTTCAACTCTCAGCTTGATGAGCAATGCAAAACCGGTCTTTACTTCTGTTATGTTGAAAGAACAAGCCTTATTTTGTACAAAATTGTATAACTTTATCATGGCTCTAATAGAATCTTAAATCCTGTAAAACAAATCTGTGTTTTTCATCATTTCTCTTTCTCGCTCGAACATATACTAAATACACAGGCGGACAGAAAACACAGAAGGTCACCAATTCTTCATCGGTTATCGGCTAGAGGGGTCGAACGCAATTTCATATATATATATATATATATATATATAT
>NC_068984.1:42007611-42009262 GCF_001194135.2 Octopus bimaculoides | reverse complement strand
TATACATACATACATACATACATACATACATACATACTACGTACACACACTCAAATATATCTATATATCTATAGGGGTGACAGAGAAAGAGTGAATGAGAGAGAGAACATGTGTGTGTTGACTGATAAGTTAGTAATTCTTTTTAGCTTCGTAAACTTAAAGGGAGAGTTGTGATACGAATAAACTTAAAGATATTGAAATTATTCTTTCCTCTTTTCAGGTGCTGGATTTCATTTTTAACAACAAATCTACTCAGTACCCGACATTAGAAGAACTGTCCAATCTATCTTTTTTCAGAGAAGTTCCACATCCGGCTTTAAAAGGTTACAGACCTTCTCGAGTAAGTGAATCATTAAAAAGTGTGGAGAGTATAAACAGTTAAAACGTGTTGTGCCTCATCCAACAGTAGTGAAATTAAACACCCACACACACATGCACACCCACACATATATTTATGTATGTACGTATCTATCTATCAACCCATATATATATATATATTGATAGTAATGGTAAGACAACAAAAGAATTAAAGAGACCTCGATATTATGTAAATAGAGGAATTTATCTGTAAATATAATATGTGACAATTATTCATATATATATATATATATATAATGTATAAATTGTGTGCATATTTCAGGAACCATTGCCGCAGAATCTCAAAGAACATCTCCGAATTTTGCGCAAAGGAATTTCGCAAAAGTAAGTCATTATTATAAATCTTTATACCAATTTCCTGTTTTCTTATGTTCCAAACGATTATAGCATTTAACAGTATATCGAAGGGTAAGGTGTACAGGACGAGGTATCTCCTGCGGGGTATCAGGTACTTCTTGGCAACAGTCACACCCAAGGAACCATAACAGGTATGAGGTGAACACGTGCAGAAAGACTTTAAATGTAGCTTACTTTAGCAAATTACCATTCTTATGCTGGGTGTTGAAGGGATAGCAGTGTCAATCCTCACCTGATGTTCGAACATTTACTTTTGTTAATTTGTTTTTGTCATTTCTTTAAGAATTTAACAATGATAATCTGTGTTGGTGGGTTGATTCGTTTTGTATTTGTATGTAGCTAACCTTGTTACAGGTTCACTTAAATATTAGGTTGTCATTCATTGACCTGATTGGAAAGTTGATCAGTGTTTATATCATATTTCTAAGCGTGATGAATCTGTTACACCTTTCACGAAACACGATGTATTATTTATTTAAGCTTATTCAGTTATGTGAAGGCGCGTGGGCAGGTGGTCGAGTGTTGGTCTTATGATCATGAGTTTGATTCTCAGACCGGGCGATGTGTTGCACACTCGAGTAAGACACTTCATTTCCTGTAACTTTAATTCACTTAGCTGAAAATGAGTACTAGCAACAGCTAAGAGTTAAAATTGTGACGGATTAGCGCGCAGTTCAGGTGAAGGTAACGAAGGTATCCTACTCTCTGTAGCTTAAACGTCTGAGAGCCGGATAACCTCCGGACTCATTATAATGTAGGATTCAGACAACCTTATTCACTTATATTTTCTTTTACTAAATATTTTCTTATGGCTATCAATTTGTTGTATATGCTTTTCTCTTCTAATTATCTTAAGTTTTTTAAATCTTTTCAAAATAATATTTCATTATCATTCATGTAGCAATGAAGGTAATAA
>NC_068984.1:41997217-42007149 GCF_001194135.2 Octopus bimaculoides | reverse complement strand
ATATATATATATATATATATATATATACACGGTTTAACTGTGAAACTTCTTCAAATTTTATGCATTACGTTGTATTTTATTCCAGTTCAAAACGAACCTATTTGCAAATCCAAGCATGATTATAAACAAACATACGAAACAGCTGTTATAGGCTTTTGCTTGTGAGCGCCTAAATATATAATGGTTGCTTATGATATTTCCTTGGACGTTTATATCTAATTGCTATTTGTTTATTTATATATTTACTTCTGTTTCATCCACAGATCGTCCATTGGGAGGAAAACAAAACGAAAACGTTCATCACTCACGAATATGGATTTGTTCATGAAAAGTCCGCAATTCCAAACTAATCAGGCACAAACCGAAGAACTATTTACACCTGTGTCACCTTTACCGCCACCTCCTAAAACTCCACCTCCAATAGAAGTTGTACATAAAGCTCCTCCAGCAACTCCACCACCACCACCACCACCACTACTGCCGTCACCCTTACGACAATTATTGCCATCGAAGTCTTCGCCGTCTGAAACAGGACGTCACGTCGTTCCTAAACGTCAAGCATCGTTGCCAACGTCGCTATTACAGTCAACAACAGGTTCAGAACGATCTCAGACGGTTGCTCCCAATCGTGCTGTATTACTGAGCGATATTGAAAAGGGAACTAAACTAAAAAAGACAAAAGTCAATGATAGGAGTAGTCCTAAACTTTAGATTGCGTCTAGAAATGGTTGCAAGAAGTAAAAAGTTGAAGCAAAAGACTTACTGCTGAAACAAAAATTGTATGTGTTCGTGTGCGCGTGACGTGTGCACATGCACCCGTCTGTTCTTGGGCGTGTCAAACTACAAAATTACTACGAGTTTATAATAGATTCAAAAAATACATACGCCAACTGGGATTAGAAACAAATAAATAAGTAATCCATTGAAGCATCTTTAAAATAACTCGAACAACGGACGCTCAGACACAGACTAAAAGGAACACAAACACGACTGCATGTGCCTTCGCACGACTTCTTAATGTTTCTTAATGAACGATTCAACAATATAGAAAACCTTATTAAGCTTTTATAAAACTTCATAAAAAAATGCGTCATTTATGACGACAGATGTCAGAAAAATTTCGAAGGACTTGTTGCAAATTCTATATGAAATTGCATTACTATTGGAACGAAAGTAATAAGTTTCGACAAGCATTATTTACTTTCGCATACAAATGAATCTAACATAAAGGAAAAATAATTCATTAAAAATCGCAAATGCAGAAAAGTATTCTTGCATTTTTGTAGAGCATATATATTAATAAAACGTATATACTCCTCAAATGAATAATTCACCAAACATCGCAATAGATGCTCGATGAACACATCTGATACTAAAAGGAAAATAATGCGACAGAATCCAACAATCTTTGATTCTAATATCATGATTCTAATATCATGAGCAACGTCGGTCAAGATGTAAGATCGGTTCGCGGTTTCAGTCCCGTTTCCACTTATTCCGGGAATGTTGCAGGGAATCGCATCGGTTTTTTTCGCTTTTCAAATCTACTCCAACGAATATATACAGTCTTCATCAGTAGATATATTCGTTCTAACACATAAAATGAGATTAAATCTCTTATATATATATATATATATATATATATAAAACTAGAAAATATTCTAAAATATCTAGACAAAATACTTTTCCAGAATTATTTTTACACCCACATAAAAAAAAAAATATTTGTAAACAGACATTAGATCGCAATCACCTTTGTTTTACTTTTTCCTTTATTACCAGGATATAAGGATTCAAAGACATTCTATGACTGACTATTTTATATAATGTATAAATAGCAAAACTATTTTGCTAACAACTGTAAATGTTATAGGAAATATAAAACAATAATTTTTATTGTTATATTATCATGAATTATATTGTCATGAATGTTTAAGAAATATAAGCATTGTGTTTGCTTACTAATGTTATAATATCTAGAAAGCATTTCTATCTCTTGTATTTTATTTCTAGGAATTTATCTTCACAACTAGTCATGGTTGTAAGGTTAAGAAGTTTCCTTTACACAGTGTGGTTCTTGGGTTCTATCCCACTGCGTAGCACCTTGGAAAAAGTGTTTCCTACATTCACACATGCATACATACATGCATAGGTACGTACATAGATACATATCGTATTTAGGTTCAACTAAAGAATAACACTGGTTTGATTTCTTAACCATTGTTCTGACCGTGAAGAGAGAACAGATAAAGAGACGGACAGACGGACATAACGCCCATTATAGTAAGATTCTGCCAGCTCACCGCCTAGGCTACATTATAATAACGAGAAGCTCTGGTCAATCTAGCCTCATTTAAGTATAATGGAGATACGCGTTTACTAATATTATGGATTAAATATTAAAGAATACTAGAGGGGATGATTATGTTTCTTATTTAATTGAAATACTCTTTCAGTAAAGTTTCAGTAAGAGTAAAATTTAAGATAAAACTAATTTAAGATAAAACTCAAACAAAATAACAATGTTAAATTTTGTGTCAATTGTAATTCATAAACCTATTCGCTAAATAATTTTATGAGAAGTTTAAAAAATCAAGCTAATATTAATATTATGAAAAACTAAAAGAGCGTCGTCTCTGTATAAAACTCCTTACACAGTACAAAATCTTTATACCAAAATCCAAAATATAGATTCTAATGATTTTGCATTACTCCTCAACGCACAGTGTATGCGCGCATACGTGTCTGCATGAATTTTGGTTAGAGCAGTTTTGTGCTTGTGTATGTAATTTTAAACTGATAACATTTCATGTATTAAGGTCATTTCTCCAGGTGTTTATAGAAATTATATCCAGCTCTGATTTTATTACGGCGTTTCGTATCCGAGGCGTCAGATGTAAACAAACAATGAGTTCGAAGATGAAAAAATGAGTAATAGGCGTATGTGTCATATTTTGGGAGTTTTTGCTTCTTCCTCAGCACCCATCTAACTCCTTAATCATCCACAAACTCATTGCTTAAACAGCCACAACATATAGCGGTGTAATATACCAATTTGCATAATAAACACATTCCTGGAAGCTGGTACGTAAATATTAATGACTTGTAAGGTCACGGTATTTCGTTATGCAAATACAATATGTTACAAAGTATATTAAACGTTTTTATAAGCCAATACTGTGTTCTACTGTTTTAGCAGTGCACTTAAATCACATGTTAAGGTCATGTGTATGAAGCTGCCACCACTTCTCAATTCAGACACATAAGCATTTACTTTTCAATATTACCTGGTTCCCCAATATCACCTGGTTCACATTGCCATATTCATTAAATGCAATCACAAGCTGTGCGAAAGTGAATTATTGCTGCGGTATCTGTCCTCGATGTGCTGAGTCACTCCCAGGCTATAAGAGGACATAATAGCAATAATAACAATATTAACATCAATGACATAACAACAACAAAATAACAATAATGTGAGATTAGAGATCAGTCAATTCAAATAAACGAGTGAAAATCAATAAAGTGGGAGGAAGAAAAATGGAATTACGAGGGGTGGGGAAGAATGGTATTTTAGAAGAGAGTGGGATCCCCTATTATTAGTTATTTTGTCTCTTTTGTGCATCAATTATTTTTTTGTATATCAATTATATTTTTGCTCGTTAATTATTTTTTGCACGTCATTTATGTCAACTTTAACAGCCCCTTTTCAACACATCTTACCCGTTGCTGCATTACTCCCTTATTTCCTTGACCCCCTGCTGCTTCTAAAAACACTCAGGAGGTTAACAGTTAACCCCATTCTTCCTTCTTCTATGCTTTTATTAATATTTCCGCCTCCACCAAGGTCCGGCTTATCTCTTCGTCCCCTCTCTATTTCCCCCTTCATACACATAGTACAGCTCGCCTCTACCTCCTCGACCACTTCTCTTACTCACCCTCACCCGTCTCCCAGCCTCCTCCGTATGTCCCGGACCACTCATAATCACCTGTATCCACTTAGTACCTTCATCAGTATTTCCCCAAAGGTGCTTCTGAATCTTCAATGCTTTTTGTTTCCTCCCTCTTTCCCAGAATTATTCTGCTCCTCCTTCTTTGTTTTCTTATTTATATCCTTCTTTTCCATCTTTTTCTCATTCTTGTACACTTCATTCCCCCCCCCCTTCCAGTTTTCCTCTTTCTTCTCCGAATTAACTTTTTCCTTCTACTCCTAATTTCACCCCACTATCTTCCCAAACAACCCCTTATACCTTATACATATATAAACTATATAAACTTGATGTATAAGAGCAAACAACCTCCGAGATAGAAACGAGAGTTGAACCGTCTGGTTATTTCGTAAGGTAACACACACACACACACACACACACACACACACACACACACACACACACACATACACACACACACACACATACATACCTGCACATTCAAACGCACACACATAAACATATGTTAAATACGTTAATATCTAAATAAGAGAGTATGATTAACAGAAAATGCGGTGCATCGAACAAATAGGGCTTCGTGAGACTTTAGTATTTAGATCCAACCGAATTATAACCCTTTAAATAAATCCATCTTGACTTTCGCTTGTAACGTTTGTAACGATAAAATAACATCAGTTCACTGAGTGAAATCAGTAAAAGAATGAAAAAAAGTCTATAAATCAGGAACAAGACCGAATAGCGAATCTGCTGGCTGAATGCAATATTAAAAATCTTTTTCTGAATCTGCCTTCCTTACAACGCACCATCTTTCGTTGAGTATAATATTCAAATTTACTCGATATATTTAGAGACGCCTTCAAAGTAATACTGATCTTCATTTACCCAAATATCAACTTTAATATTATTCCTACCTGTTCTTACCTGCCTAGAATTTTGCATGTTGCCAAGAAACAGAGCAGAACACCTGTGACCTATTGACATGCTTGGAATTAATGACTCTTTTAATGAAACTTTAAACCTCTTATCATCTGTACAAGCATTATAACTTTGAGAGACTGTCACTTCAAATACTTGTAAGTTCATGCTCCTGTTACAGCAAGTGGCGGTGGAATGGCGAACAGAACGAGAGGGAAGGGGCATGTATTAAAATAAAACATTAAACTTATGCGAAAATTAGGCTTAATTAGGCACGCTATTTCTAGATCGAATTACATCAAATGAGAAAAGAAATTATCGTAGGGTAGAAGTAAGCTCTTAGGAAGTGAAGTCAAGAGCACTTCAAATTCCAGCCTAAAATAATGTCACTTCACTTCTGATGCCTGTCAATCTGCAATAATATTCTGCTGCTGGCCATGCATTTATCACTTCAAGAAAAAGAAATTGCACTTTAATTATGAAACGAAATTCAAGGTGTAACTTACTGAATACGGAACAGCTATATTAGCTGTCGTTTAATTGACCAGTAAATTAAGGAATTACTTAACATAATCTAATACAGATACAACCTCTTTATATTTTCTGTATTATTCCTATGTTTTAAATTAAGTGACATACATACGTACGCGCGTGTGTCTGTGTGAGTGTATTTGTGTGTGTGTTGTGTGTGTGTGTGTGTGTGTGTGTGTGTGTGTGTGTGTGTGTGTGTGTGTGTGTGTGTGTGTGTGTGTAATCTACTGCTAAGTGGATCAGCTACTCTACTTTGCTCACTGGAACTATGACTTCACGTCCAGCTCAATGTACTTTTTGACATGACGCATGGAATGCAGCGTTTTAAGATTTGTTGAATCGCTCTAATCATAGTTGGACGGGTGCAGAACAATATTATGTAAAAAGAGATTATGTCTACGATTTCGTTCTATGGTTAAGATAGTTTAAAACGTTTACAATATATGTAATGTTTTAACAAAATATATCCCTTCAACAAGGATTATGCAAAAGAATCTGAACGAAGAAGACTAACCTACGCAATCGTTCGTTAGCACTGCGTCGCTTACGACGCCGAGGATTCCAGTTTTTCTGATCAACAGAACAACCTGCTCGTGAAATTAACGTGCAAGTGGCTGAGCACTCCACAGACACGTATGCCCTTAACGTAGTTCTCGGGGATATTTAGCGTGACACAGTGTGACAAGGCTGACCCTTTGAATTACAGGCACAAGAAAAACAAGAAGAAAGTGTGAGAGAAAGTTGTGGTGGAGGAGTACAGCAGGGTTCGCCACCATCCCCTGCCGGAGCCTCGTGGAGCTTTAGGTGTTTTCGCTCAATAAACACTCACAACGCGCGGTCTGGGAATCGAAACCGCGATCCTATGACAACGAGTCCGCTGCCCTAACCACTGGGCCATTGCGTCTCCACACCTTAAGCAATACCTGCAGGGAAATGGAGTTAATTAATTATGCATAATCAGGATAAAAACTTTTACTTTCATGAAACAAAATTTGCCGAGTTCGGCTTCCGTTTTGGAGAGATCAGTTTCCAATACGCTTAACATTTTCAGTAAAACTAAACAAACTTTGACGGACAAAATTTCAGAAAGTTGCACCATTTCTTCGTGAACCAGTATATTCACATGGATGTTTCTCCTGTAGCTTTTTCTGAAGCTTGTTCACTTTTTGGCATAAAATTCGGTAACAGCTTTGAAGATAGAAGAAATAATTGTATAATAAAGAATATAGTGAGACTGTGCCTCCAGTATTCCTTTTATCAACTTTACACCGTGTCGAAAACCAAATGCCTTCGAAAAATTACAATTTCACAAAAAAAAAACTATGTATAAATATCGAACAATCTACTAGTTTTCAAAGTAACTATGAAATGTCCATGATCACTCATTAATAGATAGGGTTAATTACGACTAGCTAAGATCAAATTGCACCGTGTTTGATTTAACCAGGGTCGACAAACTAAATATTAGTATCTATTGCAATAGTCAGAAATAATTATTCAATTTTTTTTACTTACGCAGGAAATGTAAAATAAAAAGTCAACGGCTCACTCAAAGAGCCTTTGTTGGAGGAAAAAGGAAGAAACTCTTCTTAGACAAGAGACATGGGCTGAATAATTGCTAGTATATACATAGATATAGTTGATGTTAGGATTTTGCAGGTTTTAACAAATCATAGAGTGGATTTCCTCAAAAAAGCTGTCAAATATCTACTAAAGACAATCAAGGGCTAAACAGTAGAGTTCAAGCGGTCGAATTTTATGACAGTAATAGGACGATCCCTTTTCTTACTCCATCTTATCACTACAATGTTTCATATGGCGCTTGCAGCTTTACTCTTACATGTTAATATCCAACTATGCGTTTGAAGTAACAGTACTGATACCAACATTTCGGAAACTTGATTACTGCATAGAGGATATAAACTCTATAGATATTAAAACCCACGACATCCTGATATCAAGCATAAGATTATCAAGCATAAACAATTATATTAGCAGGTACTGTCTTAGAAAAAAGAGGGGGTTCATGAGGCTGAAGATTAGTGAAGATAGCCTTTATGCATCGTATGGTATCACTCAAACAACGTCTGCTAAACAACGCTAGCAAAAATGAATATATTATCCAAGTGCTCAAATGTGAAAAGAACAATATCCGACGGGTTGGTAGAATCCCCAAGAATTTCGTTTATGATAACAGAACTGATGGCTTAGCGTACCTCAGAGAATTGAAAAATAAAAAAGCATTCTACACTTCACAAAAACGTTCACCTAATGAAGCTAGTATTTACATGAAGTCTAAACTTTCTTGGACTAGTGACTGTTACATCAAGTCACTTTTCAAAAGGTACGTTTTTGCAACCAAAGAGCAGGAGATATCAACGAAATACCAAATAAAAAAAAATTAAAAAAAACATAGGGAATCCCTTATACGTTTGCGATACGACTTAAAATATTGATCTTTGGAAGATATGAAACGTGATCAGTAGCTGCCCAAAATATTATCAAGGTATTATTCCCATGTCTACTAAAATACAATGACATTTGTTGACTGTACTGATATAAATGTAGACAATTCTCCTGTTATTGAGTACATGTCATCACAAGGAACATTGGTGAAACATTCAAATCAAAACTTCCACCAAGTCCAAACAACAGATCTGATGTTGTTTAGGAGAGAAAAGAAAAATGTTCTACTGGAGTTAGCTGCATTTGCAGTACCAAGGCAGGCAAGGCAAGTCCAGGATCGCAAAATTTAGCAACTGTCTGCCTAATATGTTAACTTCGAATATTATCGAAGTTATTACTACAGGGAAGCTATGAGGCGGCGTAATGGCCTAATCGTTATTACGCCGGACAAAATGCTTAGCGCCATTTCGTCTGTCTTTAGGTTCTGAGTTCAAATTCTGCCGAGGTCGACTTTGCCTTTCATCCTTTCAGGGTCGATAAAATAAGTACCTGTTGAGCATTGGGGTTGATGTAATCGACTTATCCCCACCCCACAAACTTGCTGGTCTCGTGCCAAAATTTGAAACCACTACAGCGAAAATATGTCTTGCTGTATTCAGTCTTGTTAACACGAGCATTCCATATTTCTTTTCTCTGTTGGTTGTAAAGGGGAGATGCATCCTCCTCCTTGAGAACATGCATACACATACATAAAATATTAGCAAACACACACTCGTATACTAAAGCAACATACATACCCATTATATAAATGCAAGAATATCCACATATATGTCTGTTCATAAGTTCCCACTGATTCGTATATCCACAAATCCCTGGAACACTTCTCCACTTAGCAAGAATATACTTTGTCACATTTTTAGCAAGGCGCCTTGAAATCAGAAGAATTAAAATTACTCTCAAAAGAAGCAATTACATACATAGATGCATGCATTCGTGCGTACATTCATCCAATCATGCCTGTATATATTGGCCACCACCACTCAAATTGAGGATCATTTGATAGAATATACGCTGCTTTCACTATAATTGTTTTAAAGTGCCTGTGTAGTCGCGAGCAGACATTTATACCCTCTCAGCCCTTCCATCTTTCACCAGCGGGACATCCAGAATGTCACTGATGGGAAGACAGAGAGTGAGAGAGAGAGTGGGAGAGAGAGAAGGAAAAAGAGAGAGAGAGAAGGAAAAGGAGAGAGAGAGAGAGAAGGAAAAAGAGAGAGAGAGAGAGAGTGGGAGAGAGAAAAGGAAAGAGAGAGAAGGAAAGAGAGAGAGAGAGATGGAGAGAGAGAGAGAGAGAGAGAGAGAGAGAGAGAAAGAGAAAGAGAGAGAGAGGACTGCACCATTATTCGGCTGGTACATTTTTTGGCTGAGTAGACTGGGGCAATATAAAATGTGTCTTACAAAAAGAATGACATGTATTCAGTCCGGGAGTCCAGTAGTCAAGGAATCGAACGCACAAGCTTATATTTGTGAGCCCAACACACTTACCAAGCCACACAGATTTCCATCCATCCATCCATACATACATACATACATACATACATCCATCCATCCATCCATCCATACATACATACATACATACATACATACATACATACATAATGGCTTGAACTTTGACCCGTCTTGATATAAATTGCCAAGACACAGGCGGAATATGAAGGTAGAGGGGAGGTGAAATTTAAGCCGGTGGATTACTGGGAAGGGGATATGGAGGAGATAAGAAAATATAGTAAATAGAAATGGAGTGGAAAAGAAAGAAAGGAAGAAAGAAGATTACAAGGAAAGGTCTTTTGGGTGGCGTTATTTTAGTTATGAATGTCTGAGCAATGCAGACGACTGAAATATTATTGAACGTATCAACATATTAAGATATGTAAGTACAAATTTTTTTCGTTTTCTTATAGTTCACAACCCTCTCCCTATATATGTCTCCATCTCTGAATTCCTTTATTTATACATCGCTCACCTCTTTTACACTTGCATGTAGATACTCATACACAAACACACATATATATAAATATAAATATGTATGTATGTATGTATGTATGTATGTATATATGTATGTGTGAGATC